>NC_057802.1:486877599-486881978 GCF_018294505.1 Triticum aestivum | reverse complement strand
TGGGCTGGGCCTGACAAGTGTTGACTAGCACTGCTGGTTTTATTATGTATATACTGTAATGTGCTGTACAGTTTACTACATACTACTACGTACTACTACTAGGTATTAGTAGTTGAGTACTACAGTACTATGTCGACTAGTCTAGCACTAGTCTAAGACTAGTCCGATTAGTCTATGAGTCTCAACCTCGTCACGACTCGTCGACTCGTAATCCTTGAGTACAATTTGAAACAAATGACATGGTAGGTCCATTCAGTATGACCTTGAAGGCTAACTGTTTTGATTGCCCAGCTGGGATTTAAACCACTCGATAGTGGCCATTGCAGTTCCTTCTTCGTGTTCACTAACATTGCTAGAATACAATATTTTGAGGTCTTGCACGGGTCAGCGCATCACATCGCTAGAATTGAATATTACTGAGGCAATCATGTCTTGCTTTAAGAACACGGTATCGAAATAATTAGTTCAGTTCAGTCTCCACCGTAATCAGTGGGTAGGTGTACATTTGGAGTATACACTTTTCTTTCACTTGCGAGTATTTGTATGGTCTGCGTATATTTTACCAAGGAAATACTAATCAGCAAAAATAGGAGTACATTCTACCCTAGAAACACTAAATGTCAACTGAAAAATCACGAGTAGATATATTTTCCTGAATACAAAAAGGCGGAAAAAAACTGCGAGTACATTGTACCATGGGAATACTAAAATGTCAGCTAAATAAGTAGGTCTCGCCGGGATTCGAACCCAGGTCGCCAGATTCAAAGTCTGGAGTGCTAACCACTACACTACGAAACCATTTATTGAGTGTGGTACACTGATGGTTATATTTCTGTCATTTGGCTTACATCCAAAATATTATTTTCCTTTACTCGATGGCTCCTGTTAAATTTCCTTCTCTTTTTTTTACATGTAGCAATTAATATCCGACAAATAACTTATTTTATTTATTTTTTTCAATTCATTTTAGCCAAAGGCTCAATTGCATGGGTATGATAATTTTGTCTCATTGAGCTGCTATAAGGATTTACTAGGTTTTTAGTGTTTGTTTGGTGTTCTTTATTACGCTTGAAGGATATATATTATGCACTTAAGAACACACAACGTATGAGAGAAGATGCATTGGGACAAAAATTGGATAACAAAATGTATAAAGCTTCAACATGATTAGCCAGTGGTGGATTTTCCACAACTTGTTCTATAGCATCTAAAAAAATAAGCACATGGCAAAAGCATTGTTACTATTAGCACCATCCTCGTCGTGGATCTTACCGCTCTCTGACTATCCTAGGATCAAATCTGCGTTCAACTTGTCCGCGCCTTTGACAATTTCACAACAGAGGTAATGCCGACTTACCAACTACTATGTTGTAGCCCAAACTTTGTTGCAGTAAACCTGTTTCCGGAACGATGATACATAGAGAACATAGAGAAGACATTAACCTTTATCCTTACAAGTAATGTGGTCAGCATTCAATATGACCTTGAAGGCTAATTGTTTTGATTGTCCATCTTGGCTTTCGATCACTCGTTATTGGCCATTGCAGTTTCTTCGTCATGTCCACGCACATTGCTAGAATACAAGATTTGGAGTTTTTGTACATTTCTGCATCACATTGCTAGAACAAAATATTAATGAGGCATTGATGTCCCATTTTAAGAACAAGGGTATAAGCATCTATTGAAACAAGTAGTTCAGTTCAGTCTCGACCGTAAGCAGTCGGGAAGTGGTACATTTGGTTGCAGCGTCTAATCTGAAGTTAGCAAGTATAGGTAATGTCCCTTTCTTGATAGTGTACTGTAAATTTTGGTGAGGTTATAGTCATACCAATGTAAATCATAAGGCAGAGATACGTTTCAAGTGTTATTAGCCTCTAACCTGAGTATCTGTACCATGGATGGTCTGGGTACATTGTACCAGGGAAATATTAAATATCAGCAAAAATAGGAGTACATTCTACCCTGGAAACACTAAATGTCAGCTAAAAAATTGCGAGTCAATATTTTCTCAAATACTAAATGCCACAAAAAATGTGAGTATATTGTACCATGGAAAACTAAATTGCAGCTAAAAAAGTAGGTCTCGCCGGGATTTGAACCCAGGTCGCCAGATTCAAAGTCTGGAGTGCTAACCACTACACTACGAAACCATTTGTTGAGTGTGATCCACCAATCGTTATATTTGTTTCATTTGGCTTACAGACAAAATATTGTCTCTTTAGGCGATGCTTAATGTTAAATTTCCTTCTGTCTTTTTGTACTTCCTTCCGGTTGCCACTTGGCAGCTAAATGGAGCAAGGCATATCTGATGAATGACTTATTTTATTTTATTTTATTTTCAATAATTTTTTTTCAATAAATTTTAGCCAAGGGCTCGATTGCGTGAGTACGGTCTTTTTTGTCTCTTTGGGTTGCTATAAGGGTTTTCTAGGTGTTTGATGTACGATAATTTGGAAAAAGTAATGTGGTCGGTCCATTCAGTATGACCTTGAAGGTTAACTGTTTTGATGGCCCAGCTGGGCCTTAAACCACTCGATGATGGCCATTGCAGTTCCTTCTTCATGTTCACTAACATTGCTAGAATACAATATTTTGAGTTCTTGCACGGGTCGGCGCATCACATTGCTAGACTATAGAATATCAATGAGGCATCCATGTCTCATTTTAAGAACGGTACCGAAAGAAGTAGTTCAGTTCAGTCTCCACCGTAATAAGTGGGGAAGGTGTACATTAGGTTGCAGCAACTAATCGGAAGTTAGTAGGTATACACTTCTCTTTCACTTGTGAGTATTTGTATGTTACCTTCTACCAAGGAAATACTAAATGTCAGCAAAAATAGGAGTACATTCTACCCCGGAACACTAAATGTCAGCTGGAAAATCGTTAGTCGATATTTTTTCCGAATACTAAATGTCCAGAAAAAAATGTGAGTGCATTGTACCATGGAAATACTTAAATGTCAGCTAAAAAAGTAGGTCTCGCCGGGATTCGAACCCAGGTCGCCAGATTCAAAGTCTGGAGTGCTAACCACTACACTACGAAACCATTTGTCGAGTGGTGTACACTGCTGGTTATATTTCTGTCATTTGGCATACAGCTAGAATATTTTCCTTTACTTGATGGTTCCTGTTAAATTTCCTTCCCTTTTTTTGGACTTACTTCCATTTTCCACTTGGCAGCTAAATGTATCCGACAAATACCTTATTTTATTTTTTCAATTTATTTTAGCCAAAAGCTCCATTGTGTGGGTACGATAATTTTGTCTCATTGAGCTGCTATTAGGTGTTAAGTGTTTGTTTGGTGTTTTTCTCTTCTTATTAAGCTTCAATATATATATCATGCACTTAAGAACACACAACATATGAGAGGAGATGCATTGGGACAACCATTGGATAACAAAATGTATATAGCTTCAACATGATTAGCCAATAGTGGATTTTCCACAACTTATTCTATAGCACCTTAAAACATAAGCACATGGCAAAGGCATTGTTTGTATTAGCACCATTGTCGTCGTGGTTGAGTCGCCCTTAATGTCTCCGATATCTCACTTCTATGGTCAGTAGTTGTAACCATATCCCCCCCTGCACCTCTTCCATCTAGCTCATTGCCTGCCGCTATCATCTCATCTTACCGCTCTGACCATCCTAGGACTGAATCTGCGCTTAACTGGTCCACCCCCTTCATCAATTTTACGACAGAGGTAATTCCGACCTAGCAACTAAGTTGTAGCCCAAACTTTATTGCAGTAAACCTGTTGCCGGAATGATGATACATGGAGAACATAGTGAAGACATTTCCTATCCTTAGTTCCTTACAATTTGGAACACGTGTTCGGCATTCAGTATGACCTTGAAGGTTAATTGTTTTGATTGTCCATCTTGGCTTTCAACCACTAACTATTGGCCTTTGCAGTTCGTTTTTCATGTTCACACACATCGCTAGAATACAAGATTTTGAGCTCTTGTACGTATCTGCATCACATTGCTAGAATAGAATGTTAATGAGGCATTGATGTCCCATTTTAAGAAAAAGGGTATGAGCATCTATTGAAATAAGTAGTTCAGTTCAGTTTCCACCATAAGAGCATCTCCAATAGATGGTCCAAATGTAAAAATAACTAACTTTTGGACCGTCTGGGGCAAAAAACGCTGTTCCAACAGACGGTCCATATGCAAAAAAATTTGGACCGCGGCCTCCTCGTGATGTAAAATGCAACACCTCGCGATGCAAATATACATCACGAGATGCATCTGGTCCAAAACCAGCCGCCGCCCGCGAACGCCCAACCGCCACTTCATTTCCGTTCCCGCCCGCCCGCGACCTCCCGCCCGTCCGCCGCCGCCCCGCCGCCTCCACACCCCGCCGCACGCCGCCTG
>NC_057802.1:486820416-486877278 GCF_018294505.1 Triticum aestivum | reverse complement strand
CCCGCCACCGCCGCCCCGCAGCACCGCCCCGCCCGGCTCCGTCCGCCACCGCCCCGGCCGCATGCGCTCTAGATGGCGCCGAAGAAGACGCCGAAGGGCAAGTCAGGCTTCTTCGGCGTGAGGTAGAAGCCCTCCGGCAACTGGGGTGTGGAGTTCTCTGGCGCCGGAAGGCGTTGGTGGATCGGCACGTACCCCTCCGCCCACGAGGCCGCGTGTGCCTACGACGTGGCGGTGTGGCGTGCCGAGAGGCCTCGGTCGCACCTCAACTTTCCAGAGATCGAGAGTCGGGCGGTAGCGGAGATGCTTGTGCCGCAGGGCATCAACATGAAGGAGATCACGACGAAGAAGAAGAAGAAGATGAAGAAGCCGTCGGTTGTCGTTAGTGCTGGCGAGACCGATGAGGAGGCGATGGCGAGGTTTGCTCGGGAGCATCCGGAGTACGTCCAGGCCGAGCTGGAGTACTACTGGAAGCGTGAGGCGGAGCAGAAGAAGAAGGGGCCGAAGAAGGAGGATGAGGCCGGTCCCTCGACGGTGATCCCCATCGAGTCCTCTTCCGAGGAGGACTGGGCAGACTTCGAGGAGGAGGAGGAGGAGGAGGGGTGCGACGACCCAACGAAGGAGGAGTTCTGGGAGCAGTTCCGTAGCTCCGATGAGGAGTAGTTTATCTAGCAGTTTGAATAAGTAGTAGTTGAAGTTGATGTATGAAACTATGTTGAATTTGATGTTTGAACTATGTTGAATGGACTAGTAGTATGTCGTTTTTACATCTTCATTTTGGACCATCTATTGGAGTTGCTCTTTTGGACCATCAATTTGGACCATCTGTTGGAGATGAGCTTTTTTCGGAGCTCCAAAACGCACTTTTTGGCGGTCCAAATTTTACATCTCCGGTTTTGGACCGCCAAATTTTGGACCATCTATTGGAGATGCTCTAAGCAGTGGGGAAGTGGCACATTTGGTTGCAGTGTCTAATCTGAAGTTAGCAAGCATAGGCACTGAATGCTCCTTTCTAGATAGTGTACTGTAAATTTTGGCGAGGTTATAGTCACACCAATGTAAATCAGAAGACAGAGTATGTTTCAAGTGTTATTAGCCTCTAGACTGAGTATTTGTACCATGGAAGCTCTGAGTACATTGTATACCAGGGAAGTACTAAATGTCAGCAAAAATAGGAGTACGTTCTACCCTGGAAGCACGAAATGTCAGCTAAAAATTGTGAGTCAATATTTTTCCCAACTACTAAATGTCATAAAAAATGTGAGTATATTGTACCATGGAAACACTAAAAGGCCAGCTCAAAAAGTAGGTCTCGCCGGGATTCGAACCCAGGTCGCCAGATTCAAAGTCTGGAGTGCTAACCACTACACTACGAAACCATTTGTTGAGTGTGACTCACTGATGGTCATATTTCTGTCATTTGGCTTGCAGACAAAATATTTTTTCTTTACTCGACGCTTACCCTTAAATTTCCTTCTGTTTTTTTGGATTTGCTTCCGGTTGCCACTTGGCAGCTAAATGGAACAAGGAATATCCAATGAATGACTTATTTCTCTTTCCTTTTCAATTCATTTTAGCCAAAGGCTCCATTGCGTGGGTATGATCATTTTGTGTCATTGAGTTGCTATTAGGCTTTACCAGGTATGAGGTACAATAAGTTGGAAAAAGTAATATGGTCGATACATTCTGTGTGGCCTTGAAGGATAATTGTTTTGATTGCCAGATGTGCTTTCAACCACTCACTAGTGGCCATTGCAGTTCCTTCTTCATGTTCAATCACATTGCTAGAATACAATATTTTGAGTTTTGGAACGGGACTGCAACACATTGCTAGAATAGAAAATTAATAAGCCATTGATTTTCCATCTTAAGAAAATGAGTATACACATCTATGGAAATAAGTAGTTCAGTTCGGCCTTCACCATAAGAAGTGGGCGGGATACGTTTGGTTGCAGTGATTAACCTGAAGTTTGTGGCTATAGGTCCTGACTGCCTTTATTGATAGTGTACTGTAAATTCTGGCAAGGTTGTAGTCATACCAATTTAAATCAGAAGACGGGTGTTTTAAGTGATATTAGCCTCTAGACTGAGTATTTGTACCATGGAAGGTCTGGGTACATTGTACCAGGGAAATACTAAATATCGGGAGTGGTACATTCTACCGTGGAAACACTAAATTTCAGAAAGAAAAACTGTGAGCCGATATTTTTCCCCAATACTAAATGTCATAAAAAAATGTGAGTACATTGTACATGGAAATACTAAAATGCCAGCTAAAAAAGTAGGTCTCGCAGGGATTCGAACCCAGGTCGCCAGATTCAAAGTCTGGAGTGCTAACCACTACACTACGAAACCAATTGATGGGTTTGATCCACCGATGATTATATTTCTGTCATTTAGCTTACAGACGAAATATTGTTTCTTTACTCGATGCTTCCTGTTAAATTTCCTTCTGCCTTGTTGGACTAGTTCTGATCGCTACTTGGCAGTTAAATGGAGCAAGGAATACCCGATGAATGACTTATTTTCTCTTCTCTTTTCAATTCATTTAGCTAAATACTTCATTGCATGGGTATGTCATTTTCTCTCGTTGATTGCTATAGGATTTACTAGGTGTTTGAGGTATGATAATTTGGAACAAGTTATAGTTGGTCCATTCAGTATGACCTTGAGGGATAATTGTTTTGATTGGCCAGCTGTGCTTTCAACCACTCGCTAGTGGCCATTGCAGTTCCTTCTTCATGCTCATTTTGACTGTACGGGTCTGCATCACATTGCTAGAATAGAATATTAGTGAGGCATTGATGTCCCATTTTAAGAACAAGGGTACGCACATCTAGGGAAATAAGTAGTTCAGTTCAGTCTCCAGCGCAAGTAGTTGGGAAGGGGTACGTTCGGTTGCAGCTACTAATCTGCAGTTAGTAACTACAGGTACTGAATTTGCCTTGATAAAAGGGCAGCTCGGTGCACATAGCTCCCGCTTGCGCAGGGTTCGGGGAATTTGCCTTTCTTGATAGTGAAATGTAAATTTTGGCGAGGTTATAGTCACACCAATGTAAATCAGAAGACAGAGGTATGTTTCAAGTGTTATTAGCCTCTAGGCTGTGAGTATTTGTACCATGGAAGCTCTGAGTACATTGTACCAGGGAAATACTAAATGTCAGCAAAAATAGGAGTACATTCTACACTGGAAACAATAAATGCCAGCAAAATTTGAGAGTCAATATTTTTCCCAAATACTAAATGTCATAAAAAAAAGTGAGTACATTGGACCATGGAAACATACAATGCCAGCTAAAAAAGTAGGTCTCGCCGGGATTCGAACCCAGGTCGCCAGATTCAAAGTCTGGAGTGCTAACCACTACACTACGAAACCATTTGTTGAGTGTGACTCACTGATGGTTATATTTCTGTCATTTGGTTTGCAGACAAAATATTGTTCCTTTACTCGATGCTTCCTCTTAAATTTCCTTCTGTTTTTTTGAATTTGCTTCCGGTTGCCACTTGTTAGCTAAATGGAGCAAGAAATATCCAGTGAATGGCTTATTTCTCTTCTCTTTTCAATTCATTTTAGCCAAAGGCTCCATTGCGTGGGTACGATCATTTTGTGTCAGTGAGTTGCTATTAGGATTTACTAGGTGTATGCGGTACAATAATTTGGAAAAAGTAGTATGGTTGATACATTCTATATGGCCTTGAAGATAATTGTTTTGATTGCCAGATGTGCTTTCAACCACTCACTAGTGGCCATTGCAGTTCCTTCTTCATGTTCAATCACATTGCTAGAATACAATATTTTGAGTTCTTGTATGGGTCTGCAACACATTGCTAGAATAAAATACTAATAAGCCATTGATGTTCCGTCTTAAGAACATGGGTATGCGCATCTATCTATGGGAATAAGTAGTTCAGTTGGGTCTCCACCATAAGAGTGGGGAAGGAATACGTTCGGTTGCAGTGACCAATCTGAAGTTTGTGGCTATAGGTACTGAATGTGCCTTTATTGATAGTGTATTGTAAGGTTATGTTGACACCAATATAAATCAGAAGATAGGGATGTTTTAAGTGTTATTGGTCTCTAGACTGAGTATTTGTACCATGGAAGGTTTGGGTACATTCTACCGTGGAAACACTAAATGTCAGCAAAAAAAATTGTGAGCCGATATGTTTCCCCAATACTAAATGTCATAAACAAATGTGAGTACATTATACATGGAAATACTAAAATGCCAGGTAAAAAAGTAGGTCTCGCCGGGATTCAAACCCAGGTCGCTAGATTCAAAGTCTGGAGTGCTAACCACTACACTACGAAACCATTTGTTGAGTGTGATCCACTGATGGTTATATATCTGTCATTTGGGTTACAGACAAAATATTGTTTCCTTACTCAATGCTTCCTGTTAAATTTCCTTCTGCCTTTTTGGACTAGTTCCGGTTGCCACTTGGCAGCTAAATGGAGCAAGGAATATCCAATGAGTGACTTATTTTCTCTTTTCTTTTCAATTCATTTTAGCTAAATACTTAATTGCATGGGTACGTCATTTTGTCTCGTTGATTGCTATAGGATTTACTAGGTGTCCGAGGTATGATAATTTGGAACAAGTAATAGTCGGTCCATTCAGTATGACCTTGAAGGATAATTGTTTTGATTGGCCAGGTGTGCTTTCAACTACTCGTTAGTGGCCATTGCAGTTCCTTCTTCATGCTCACTCACATTGCTAGAATACAAGATTTTGAGTATGGGTCTGTGTCACACTGCTAGAATAGAATATTAATGAGGCATTGATGTCCCATTTTAAGAACAAGGGTACGCGCATCTAGGGAAATAAGTAGTTCAGTTCAGTCTCCAGCGTAAGTAGCGGGGAAGGGGTACATTCGGTTGCAACTACTAATCCGAAGTTAGTGACTATAGGTACTGAATTTGCCTTTCTTGATAAAAGGGCAGCTCGGTGCATGTAACTCCTGCTTGCGCAGGGTCCAGGGAATTTGCCTTTCTTGATAGTGAAATGTAAGTTTTGGCGAGGCTATAGTCACACCAATGTAAATCAGAAGACAGAGGTATGTTTCAAGTGTTATTAGCCCCTAAACTGTGAGTATCTGTACCATGGATGGTCTGGGTACATTGTACCAGGGAAATACTAAATGTCGGCAAAAATAGGAGTACATTCTACCCTGGAAACACTAAATGTCAGCTAAAATATTGTGAGCAATATTTTTCTGCAGTAGTAAATGCCATAAACATGTGAGTACATTCTACCATGGAAAAACTAAAATGCCAGCTAAAAAAGTAGGTCTCGCCGGGATTCGAACCCAGGTCGCCAGATTCAAAGTCTGGAGTGCTAACCACTACACTACGAAACCATTTGTTGAGTGTGACCCACTGGTGATTATATATCTGTCATTTGGCTTACAGACAAAATATTGTTTCTTTACATGCTTATTAAATGTCCTACTGTCTTTTTGGACTTGCTTCTGGTTGCCACTTGGCAGCTAATTGGCGCAAGGAATATCCGATGAATGACTTATTTTCTTTTTTCTTTTCATTTTATTTTAGCCAAAGGCTCCATTGCGTGGGTACGATCTTTTTGTCTCATTGGGTTGCTATTAGGATTTACTAGGTGTTTGAGGTACGTTAATTTGGAAAAAAGTAATGTGGTTGATCCATTCAGTATGACCTTGAAAGATTATTGTGTTGATGGGCCAGCTGTACTTTCGACCACTCGCTAGTCACGCTGTAAGTGGGACGACCTGCGGGCGTCCCATGTGACGCCGCATCTACCCACATAATTTATGTGGGATTAAGTAGGCTACCCACATAATTTATGCGGGACTACGCGGCAGCTGCCGCATACCCACTTACTCCACAGCGATGTGAACAGCAGTTGCAAGCTAGTCGCAGTACAGAAGAGTGTCCATAGGCTATAACTTGAGTAGTATAAAGATGCACCGCCGGTGAGCTCTCCTGCCTGCTATGACTTATACTCTGCTGGTCCTAACTTTCCTCTTGTCAGACTCCAACTATCACCAGGACTACTTATCCATGTACTAATGGTAGATGACTTATGCACTAGGATTTTAACTGAACAAATCTATTCTGCAGGATAACATGGGAAGCCCTAATTGAATAGTGAGGAATAACATGGGAATAATTACTGCTATACTGTCTGCCTTCAGTTCTAGGCCATGCCGTGGTTTCATACTGACAGACACAACTTAGTTTCGAGGATACAACTCACATCTGACATGATTGATCCTTTTCTTCTATTCACGCTCTCACATGCGGAGGTAGACGGTGGCCCAGTGGAGGCCATGGCGGAGGTAATGGCGGCGCAGGCCATGGCAGAGGTAGACGCCAGCGCTGCAGCAGCCATGGTGGCGTTAGATGGCAACACTGCGACGGCCAACCCGGAGGTAGAAGGCGGCGCTGCGGCAGCCATGGTGGAGCATTGGAGCTGGACCGAAGCGTTGCGGCCAGATCTACACGGCTGCATCATTGTCGCGGCTGTGAAAAGTGGGTTCCACGCGAGCGCCCGCCGAACAGCCCACATATCCCACATCTTTGGGCGCTCAACCCGTGGGTGTCCATGCACACACATTATGTGGGCTTGGACATGGGCACCACGGACAGCCGACATCCACATTCAGCCTGACTCGCTAGTGGCCATTGCAGTTGCTTCTTCATGTTCACTCACATTGCTAGAATAGAATATTAATGTGGCATTGATGTCTCTTTTTAAGAACTAGGGTATACGGCTATACGCATCTATGGAAATAGGTAGTTCAGTTCAATCTCCACCGTAAGCAGTGGCGAAGGGGTACATTTGGTTGGAGCTACTAATCTGAAGTTAGTAACTGTAGGTCCTGAATGTGCCTTTTTGAAAGTGTAGAATATTTTGAGTTCTTGCACAGTGGCTCCTTCAGTCTGAAGTTAATAACTGTAGTTTTCTTTCAGTGCACCGCTCCTAAATCCTAATGTCTGATATAGATACTTTGGTATTTCAGACCACGTACGAGAATCTCCGTCAGGTGGTAGGCCTAACTTCTATGATCAAGGATGTCTGAGTAACTTTCTAGAAGTCTTCTGCACCAAGGTACAGGCTTCCAAGCACAAGTTCCAGACATACATACAAGAGGAAGTGAGAGCTCCACTAGCCAACCGTGTCGGGGAGGTAGAAGATGAACCAGCTGGTGCTCGCCATGCAAAAGTGGAAGATGACCGGATACTGGTGTTGATCTTACGAAGATCTCATTCTCACGTCGATATGATTATGAAGACATTGATATTGAAACGGGGGGCAGTGGCAGCGATGAGATGGAAGGGACAGCCGATGGATGGGACAGCCTTCGTTTCTAGACATACAGCGAATACAGATGGACAGGTTCCGGTAGTTAAGAGAAGTGGTATGACACTAGAGTCGGGGCCGAAGACACTAGTATGACACTTGAGTCAGGGCCGAAGAACTGCGAAATTGCATATCTCATTGTTAGGCATAAGAAGTGTGTCAGCTTTAAAACACGCACTGCCATCTCGTAGAGAAGCTCTCAGTAGTCAGTGCATGATCAGATAGATGCCGGTGATATTTTTTTGTGGATAGCTAAGCTGATGAGCTGATTAATTCAGACCAAATCTGGAGAGGCATGAACAAAATGCCTTTCATGCTTCTTGAACTGAACTGCTTCCATCAGTGCTTTCCACCATTTTGTGTCCGCAGTTCTTTTTTAATGAATTGGTGCGGCACCCTACCTCGTCTGGATTTTTTGGGTGCTATTTTGTTTCGGATAGATGCTACCAATATGGATAGCTAAGCTGATGACAGGAACTGAATGCTGCTTCCATGGGTGTTTTCCACCAATTTGTTCATGGGTGTCTCATTTGGGTTTCTTTTTGCTAGTCTTATGATGATGTTTGTATGATTCATTTTGTGACTCGATGATGTGGAATACTTATGATGCGACCTGTAATTCCCCTGCCCCTGCTTTCAGGTTCTCCCGTGTTCATTTCAGTCACTGCTCAGCATGAATTATCACCCAATCTCCATTGCATCCTTCCGACTTCCCAAAGGCATTCAAATTTGACTCTGATGCAGATCTCACTCGTACAACATTGGTCCTGAATATTGTTACTGCTGAATTTACATTCTCACATCGTGTCACAAAAGTGGTCAGGCCATGAAGCATTTTCTACCTCAACTGACCACATACAGAGATCATACTATTTGTTGGGTTGTGCTGCCGACATGAACTTCATTCATGTCGCGATCGGCGCCAGATGCATATCCGTGGTTGACTGCTGATCGTGTCTCCGTCAGCGTTCCTGGCTGGGCTTCTGGATTCGGAACTCTGCGCTGGACGTTGCGTCCCAGACTCCCAGTACATTCCAGACTCTGAAGACCTCAAAATCGTCCGCTCTGAACTGAGTGGATTTGCATGGTCCAGCGAAAATCCGGTGTTGTATGGTCTCAGCATTTTCATGGTCGTCTGCAGTTTTGTGCAAGGGTTTTGGCCTTATCAGGCGAACGCGTGGCTGTAGTCTTAAAAAAGGGGCCTCCGATCGCTTGCAGTTGACGTTCAGCGCTGAAACCTAACTCACGAGTCGTCCCGGTGTATGAGGTGTATGGCCTTGAGGACCCATGATGTCTGTCGTTACATCCGGATATCATACTGGTGTTAGCTTATTCTGTCGACTCTAGCAATAGTTGTGCCTGACCGCTGATTGGGGCGCTGTTTTACCGGGCACCAGCCTTCCGCTTTCAGTGTTATGTCAACGTTCCTGGTTGGCCACAGATTCAGAATTCTGCTTTGGACCTTATGTTTCAGTCAGTAGACGCCAACGTTCCCGGAGACCTCAGAATTGTCTGCTCTGAACTTAGTAGACCTACATGGTCCGGAGAAAATGCGGCGTTGCATGGTCTCAGCATTTTCCTGGCTATCTGCAGCGCAATTTTCTCCCCGGCGTTTTGCCTCTGACCTTGGCGATATCTTCGTGACGCTACCGAACAAGCAGCAATGCGCGCCCGGAAACAAAACCATTTCCCGCCCCTAGGTTTCGAGCCCGACGACGGCGACTCACGATGCCTCCGACGACGACGACGACGACGGGAGAGCTCCCAGCGCGCGCCGTGGCCGTGCCAGGGTCTCAGAGCGGCAGGCAGCTTTGACCCCCGCCCGTGACCCGGGTGTGAACTGGCTAACCCGTCGTCCTCCATCACTCATCAGTCGCCTCTCAAGTTGCAGTGATCATCCACCGCCCTTTTACCCGTCGCTTGTCTCGCTGCGCCGTTTCACGCGCTTGGGTCAGCCGTGACCCCTGCTGGGCCGTTGACAACCGCACCACGCCGATGGACGACGGTGGTGGTGGCGGCCTGGGTAGCATGCCATTGGCCGGGAAGATGCCATTTGACGGCGGTGATGAGCGTGAGCGTGAGCGCGATCGCCGGTCTTCGCAGGTCGGTTTCCATGCATGCTCTCCGTCCCCGGTCCGCTTTCAGGCAATCTTCGCTTGATCGGACGTCTCCAACTTGCACCTAGCTTTCCATAGGGTTTAGGATTAGTGACTAGCTAGCTGATGGCTGCGGCTTCGTCATGCGTGCCGACTCGTGTCCTCGAGAGGGGGGTAAAATCGACTAGCAACAAACCATGTCCTTTCACCACGCCTAGATCAGCAATTTAACAGACAAAATTTGTATTTATTTATTTTACGTGAAAGCTTTCGATCATATGCCATATTTTAAATGGTACTATCTATTTTTGTGGTGTATTATATTGGCACATTTTAACATTTTTTTAGTATGTATACAACTTTATAGCAAAATGATATGTAAGACGTATTACTATTAGTTCGGTTTTTATGGACAACATATAGTATGTCATGTGCAAAAAATTTTGGCAAATGTTTATGTTATACTTCCTCCATTCTTTTATATAAGGTGTATTGTTTTTTGATAAAATTCCAGAATGTAAGGTGCATTTCTTCTAATTCCTCATAATTCCCTTGTTAGCCCTTCAGAAAAAGGGAAAGTATCTCTCTCCTGATTGTCTGTATCTCTCCTTGTAGCAAAAGAAGAAAACTATCTCTCTGTCGATTGCATGTATCTCATACTTTCCTCGACTAATTGATTTACTTGCCACTAACAAATAGATTTGCCAAGGGTAATTTCGTCCTAACAGGTCTATAATTATGTGCCTTGGTAACCGTACCGCAAATAATACACCTTACATAAAGGAACGGAGGGAGTAACATGTAATATTAAGCTAAATAAACTGTGGTTGGATAGTTACGAGGACAATGGTATACCTTGCCCATCAGAGTTCAAGTCACAGACTTAGACATTGGTGCTCGCATTTTTTTGGATTTATATCAGCCTTCCGGCGATGTGCATTCAGTGGGAGGAGATGTTCCCGTCGACTACGAAGTCGTTTGTGGCGACTTCTTCAATCTCAAAATAATGTGCCGGCTCAGTCTCTCGGAGGTGCTCATGAAGGTAGGGTTTGTGTACGTGCGTTCATAGGGGTGAGTCTGTGCCGCCATAGTCCTGCCCTGCTTCCACTTTTGTTTCCTAAATCATGTCAGTCATGCCTTAAAACTAGGGGCATATTAGCACCATGATTTTGTTTACTCCTGCCGCCATCTGTCTTAAAATATAATGCACAATGTATTTCCTTTATGATCAAACTCTGCAAAGTTTGATCAAATTTATAGAAAAGTGTGTTAACATTTTGGTATTTTAGATATTGACAACTAGATTCATGGATATGTTTGAAACATAGTATCAAGTACTAGTAACTGGATGTTCGAGGCCACTGCAAGCCAGCTCGCGGAAGCAGAAGCTCCAAGCCGGCGCGATGTTCAGCAACTCGCCGCTCTAACCCAGCTCGCCGAGGAGTGGCGAGTTGCTCCAGGCTGGCATGCCGGGGAGCACGACTGTCGTGGCTGCCATGGACGACGCCGTGTCGTACGCTCCTCCCGTGCCTGCGATCGTGCCATTCGTCGTCAACATTCGCGTAATCGAGCCTTGCTGGCGGAGAAAGAAGTTGGTTTTGCGGAGATCGACAAGGCGGCGGCCAGCAAGTCCGCGCCCGCTGCCATCATCAAGGAGAAATAGAACATGGGAGGGCACCACCACTTGGGTCCCATGAAGGCCACCGTCGAGGTGACGCCGGCATACACAACCAATGTCTTGCCCGGTCACAGGCCACTGTCGTCCCCCGCCCAAAAAACTAACCTTGATCCGCATTTCACGGAAGTAGAGGGCACCCTTCCCCTCCGGCTGAAGCATATCCCGGTGGTGCCACTCCAATGAGCGGCGCTGCCGAACAAGGGGAAGTGAGCCGCCCTTTGCGCTGAAACATATACTCTCACGGCAGTCCGACGAGCAGGCTACCGGACATGAGGAACACAATGAAGATCCGCCACGGCAGGCCGTAGACTAGTCAAGGGTATCCGTGTTGTGGGAATGGATATCCGCTGGCGCCGACAATAGACTGGTTTTAACTTTAGTTTGTTATAGTTTTTAGTTAAAAATATCCAAAATGTAATGAATTTCATCCAGTTTATATGAAATACGCCATGTTTGTATGAATTTCATCCATTTAGTTCAAACAACAGTCGAAATGTATGTGAACGACGTTGGATGGACGGCTCTCATATTCGTGTCGGCGGATTGATCCTTTTATTATCCGTGGACGGATGTCAAGTAAATTTACGGTTCAGCATTGAAGATGCCCTTATATGTGAGATCGTCAAAACATCCACTGAAATAATAATTTCTCCCAACGGAACACCGTAGAATCTCTAGTGTTAATGTTGAGTAGGTTCTCGCGCACCATCATTTATTGATAACACTCCCACCGGTTTGAGTTAATGCAAGAAACTGAACCTGTTCATATTGCGGATCACATACATCGAATGATTATTCCTACAGCCGTGCGTTGATCAAACTAGCTTGGCATATGCATTGACCACGGAGTAGGCGACGGCGCTAGCTGGGCGGCGCTGCAGGTCAGATCGGTTGACCATCATTTGAAGCCGTATGTTGTCGTAGAGCTTAACCACTGCCTAATTAGCTAACTAATTAAGTATCTAGACACATGAACATGGTCATGCTGGTTAAATACCTAAGGTCACATGGACATGATCAACAAAAAAACGATATCTATGCAGGTAGTGGATATGTTATTATTTATTGCCGTGCGAATAAAATTTTATCATTTGTTTGTTAACATGTTGTACCTCCTCCCGTCAAAAAAAAAAAACCTTGTTGTACTTCATACATGTTTATCCATAACAGAGTACAGAGTAAATTTTACTTCGTCAATGTCAAGATTCACAGGTTCAACATCTTGAAGGTGCTCATAGAGGTATGATGTGTGTGCGCATTTATAGGGGTATGTATCTATATAATTTCAATTTGTATATGTTTGTAGCTTACTGCGTATATGTGAACTTATATGTTTGTACGGTGTTTCTCAAAAAAAATATCTAAGAACTACTATAAGACAAACAATTTTCTCATAAAACCGTTAAATCATCTATGTTTTTTTGAGTTAATTTTATCAGTAAGCTCGTTGCTTCATTTTCACACCTTGACCTGGCCTTCCATGCCCGTGCTACGCATGGTCGGGTATAGAGGCAATTATTAGGATTTATGTTCAATTCTTTTACAAGAACTGAATTCAACTTGAAATTTGATGATTTTTTGTTCATGATTTTTTGTTGTTGTAAAACTGAGGCACTGTGTTTAAAAATATTTAGATGTTGCTATTTTTAAGGAACAACTACTTTTAGTCGGTTAATGAAAAATTGCCGCGTCAGAAAGCAAATTCAGACTAGAGATGTAAGATGTGTCCCATAAATACAAATCATGCTATACTCATGCAGAAATGAAAACATTTTAAAGAAAATAAATTGATATTTATATAGTATCAAGCTACACTTACATGACAGACTATAAAAACATCAAACCTTCAAAATGTCATTTTATTGTTGCTGTTTTTCCCATATATTTCAGTCTTTAAATGACCCGGGAGGCCCAGTAACAAAATAGAGTGGCCCAGGATAAAAATGGAAACACCCTAAAAAGATAAGTATGGCAATGAGTTGTCAATACAATTTTCAATTTGTAAAGATTAAGTTAATTCTCAAATACTTCCATGCCAAAATGCAAGTTTCTTAATAATCTTGCAAAAACGTCTACATTGTGGGACGGAGTAGTACTTCCTTCTTTTCTTAACTCTGCATGTAAGATTTGTCTAAAGTGAACGTTGTAAAGTTTGACGGACTTTATAAAAAAACTTATCAACATTCACAATACGAAATTGAAATTATATAGATGCATCATGAAAATCATTTATATATTATATAACTTTTCTAAAGCAGATGTTGATATTTTTAACATAAATTTGATCATATTTTATCAAGTTTGACTTCAAACAAATCTTATATGGGAAGTAAAAAGAAAGGGGTAGTAGTGCAAGTTCGTTTTCGTTTTCCAGATACTTGCTCTAGATGCTCTGAATGCATAACTGACCGTGTCAATGCGTGTTAACGAGGACAGCCCAAAATAATCCATTTCTTGCGGTGAAAGGAAAGGAGAAACTTGCAAGTGCATGAGGCAAGTTCTAGAATGGCAGACCATCGTCCATCATGTCCCCGGGCTTCCAGTTGGCTAGTTCTAATATGAACAGTACATCTTTCCAGCCGTTCATGCAGGCGCGCATGCACCAACATGGCGCTCTGCCATGCCAGCCTCGGGCATGCACTCGAGTAGTCCTCCTATTGAGTACTGACCTGGGGCTGGGGCGTGGTGTTTTTCGTGCTCACAAAGTCTTCGTTCCTGACAGGCGCACCCGGGTGGGTCCCAGCAAACATGTACATGTGTCAGTGACAAGGCACGCCTGCAGTACTATTTCAGAGGAAAGAATAGTACAAGATTCTTTTCTGTTGACGGAAAAACAGTACTCCAATGAAGAAGAAAAAACGTGTACGTACTAGATTCGAGGACAAGCATGCGACGCAACAGGAGTCTTGGCAAAATGTCAAAAAGGAGACGTGTGTGCCATGCATGCAAAAAGGAGGAGACGAAGAAAAAACGGAGCATCGCTGTAGCAGCAAGCATCTCTGGCATGCATGCAAGGGCTTTTATCATTTCCGTTTCTTGGGACTTCAAATCCACCCAGCATGGAACGTTGAAGTTTGAGGCATGGCCATGAACCCGAGCTTTCAACTCTCGAATCCCAACAGTAGTACTGGTGCTCACACGAATTAATAACTACTACTGACCAACAACACCCCTCTTTGTCTCCCCGTTCATGGTGTCGATCGACGGATGATTTTTGTAATGCGAGTGTGCGTGTTTGGCAGAAGGTTTGACGACCAAAAAGGTTAGGAGTTTGACGACCAACGATTGCTTCAAAGTGTCTCAACTCTCAATCTCCCAGGCAGTATTTTATAAGCTTAGTTCAGCACAAGCTGCAGTAATCAAACAGATTCATGTCTTTTCTTTTGGGTTCATACGTCGGCAATGTGTTTGGCCAAACCAAACCGCTGCCTCGTCTTTTGGAAACAACTCTTGAATTGTTCTCTCTCTTCGTGTTTTACTAATTGCCATGGCCTGCTCTGTACGCTTTGAGTAGCATATTTATGTACCAGCATGGCCAGAAAATGTCAAACAGTTTGACGAGTGTGGCTGCTTTGCAGGCCTCCCCTGCTGGTTCCTCGGCAAAGGAGATTTGACCTTACGAACTGAATTTCGCATCTGCCGAGGCGTTTGCTTGCCATGTCTCTCCTCTTACCACACAGGCTTATCTACACCGTAGCAAAGTTGAATTCTCCTTCCTCTCTTTTTCGAGAGTGCTAGACTAAATATATATTAGATATACGTGTTGTAACATAATCTATATATTAGATATACGTGTTGCCCTCGGCGTGGCTCCGTCATGGTGCCCAACCCTGCTCATCGTCGGTGGATTGCTCAGGATCAGGCTATTCTGGGTGCTATCCAGTCCTCGCTCACTCCTTCCGTGGCTGGCATGGTGGTCTTTGCCACGACGTCGAGGGATGCATGGGCTACCCTCGACTCCAGCTTCTCCTCGCAGCCGCTGGCCCGTTCTTCTGCCATTCGTAACCAGCTGGGTGAGGTCAAGAAACATGATCTCTCCGTCACGGCCTACTTTAACAAGGTCAAAAGTCTGGCTGATACACTGTCGTCTATTGGGAAGCCGCTCCGTGATGAGGAGTTTACTTCGTTCATTCTCAATGGGCTTGATGAGGACTATGATTCTCTCGTTGAAAACATCAATGGACGTGACACACCGATGCCGCCTCCCGACCTCTACGCGCGCCTCCTCAACACCGAACAGCGGCTTGCTGCCCGCCGCTCCATCGGCGTCTATACGGAGGGTCCGTCTGCCATCGCTGCTCTCCGCGGGGGTGCCCGTGGTGCCAAGCAGAAAGCGCCGTCGTCCGCCGAGAACCAGCCTCGTCCACCCGCTCCCGCTCCGCCTCCTCCAACGACTGGCCGCAAGCGGCTACACTGCGAGGCCTGTGGTGGTGGGGTTGAGTGTCAGCTTTGCGGCATTGAGGGGCACTTGGCGTCTCGCTGTCATCGTCGTTTTAAACGTGATTTCCTTGGCATTGGGAACAATGGGAAAGGTAACGAGAAGCAAGCTGCTCTTGCTACACAGGAGCCTGGATTCACTCCTTCGTATTCGGTGGACCCTGCATGGTACATGGACATAGGTGCCACGGACCACTTGACGAGCCAGCTTGACAAGCTGGCCGCTCGACAGGCCTACACCGGTCATGATCAGGTCCGCACTGCCAATGGATCAGGTATGCCCATCTCACATGTTGGTCAGGCATCTCTTCTTTCGCGTACCACTAAAACCTTGCATCTTCTTGATGTCCTTCGTGTTCCTTCAGTCACACGTAGTTTACTCTCGGTTCCTAAATTAACTCGTGACAACAATGTGTTTGTTGAGTTTCACCCTTTCCATTTTTTTTGTTAAGGACCGGGACACGAGGGACGTTCTACTTAGTGGTCGAGCTCGCGATGGATTATATGCGCTTGATGTGCCCCGAGCCCATGCACGAGTTCCTCAAGTTTTCAGTGGTGTTCGGGTGTCATCGTCGCAGTGGCACTCTCGCCTTGGCCATCCTGCCACTCCCATTGTGCGCCATGTGCTTCGTCGTCATAGTCTTCCTGTTGAGTCGAGAAATAAGGAGTTTTTAGTGTGTGATGCCTGTCAACAAGGCAAAAGTCATCAGTTGCCTTTTTCTGTATCGAGTCGTGTTGTCAAGGCTCCTCTCGAACTTGTGTTTTCAGATGTGTGGGGCTATGCCCAAACTTCTGTCAGTGGTCACAACTATTATGTCAGTTTCAGCGATGCTTTCAGTCGCTCTACTTGGATTTATCTTATTAAACGCAAATTTGATGTGTTTCATGTCTTTATGCAATTCCAAGCACATGTAGAGCGTTTGCTTAAGCAAAAAATTATCCATGTGCAATCCGACTGGGGGGGGGGTGAATATCGTAATCTCAACACCTTCCTTCAGAAGCTTGGCATCTCACACCATGTGTCTTGTCCTCATACACATCAGCAGAATGGTGCAGCTGAGCGCAAGCACCGTCACATACTTGAAACTGGTCTAACACTTCTTGCACATGCCTCTGTTCCTTTTCAGTTCTGGAGCGATGCTTTTGTCACTGCTTGTTTTCTGATAAACAGGACTCCCACACGACTTCTTCACATGAAGTCTCCTCTAGAGGTGTTGCTTCATGAAACTCCAGATTACTCTTTTCTCAAAGTGTTCGGTTGTGCATGTTGGCCACATCTTCGTCCATACAACAAGCATAAACTTGAGTATCGATCAAAAAAGTGTGTATTCCTTGGGTACAGTCCTCTCCACAAAGGTTACAAGTGTCTCCACATTCCGACGAATTGCGTTTACATTTCCCGTGACGTTGTGTTCGATGAGACTGTCTTCCCTTTTTCCACGCTTACATCATCCACTGATACCCCCGTCACTGAGTTGCACTCTTTTCCAGTTTTGCCTGATCAATTTGTGGATGCTGCATATTCTCCTCTGTTGTTGCCTAACCATGGTGCAGGGACTGGACGAGGTGCGCGACTTGAGCTTCTTGAGGATGATAATGAGGCCCCACCTAAGCCAGCGACCACTACGCCGGTTGCGCCTGCTGCTACGCAGGCTGCTCACGACGTCGACCACGAGTGCATGGGACATGCAGGTGGACTCGACGAGGCACCCATGTCGCCTGTGTCCGTGGCCCCGTTGTCACCTGGGCCGGCCGAGCCCGCGGCGTTGCCGCCTGGGTCGCCTGCGTCCGTGGCCTCGCTGCTGCCTGGGCCGGCTGACCCCGCAGTGTTGGCGCCTGGGCCGGCCGACCCCGCGGCGTTGCCCCATGGGCCGGCAGCACCAGCGACACTGTCGCCTGGGCAGGAGGCCTCGCCGACTGTTGCGTCGACTGGGTCGTCCTCTTCTGGCTCGTCTTCGCCGACCATTCCAGGCGCGTCTTCTTCACCGCTGCTGGATAGTGGCTCCTCTGTGGTGGCTGCTCCACCGTCACCTCCGCCTGTCGTCCTGCGTCCTCATACTCGCAACAAAAGTGGCATCTTCCAACCGAAGAAGCGGACTGATGGCATTGTTGCGTGGCTTGCCGCCTGTATGGCGCATACTGAGGCCGATCCTACAACTGAACCACGACATTTTCAGGCAGCACTTGGCATTCCACACTGGCGTGCTGCGATGGAGGAGGAGATTCATGCACTTCAACGAAACAACACTTGGCGTCTAGTTCCACCTCCGTCTGGTGTTAATATCATTGACTCTAAATGGGTATTCAAGGTGAAGAAACATGCTGATGGTTCCATTGAGAGATAGAAGGCACGTCTCGTTGCCAAGGGTTTCAAACAACGGTATGGCATTGATTATGCAGACACATTCAGTCCTATTATTAAACCAACCACTATTCGTGTTCTTCTCTCCTTGGCTGTTACTCGAGGATGGTCGCTTCGACAGCTTGGCGTTCAGAATGCTTTCCTCCATGGAGTTCTGGAGGAAGAGGTTTATATGCGTCAGCCACCCGGTTTTGTTGATCCTTCTCAGCCACATCATTTGTGTCGTCTTGTCAAAGCTCTGTATGGACTGAAACAGGCCCCTCGTGCGTGGCATGCACGTCTTGGCGCCGCTCTTCGTGCTCATGGGTTTGTGCCTTCTGCAGCGGACACGTCTTTGTTCATCTCTCAGCGACCGGAGGTGACTATGTACATTCTGGTCTATGTTGATGACATCATCCTTGTTAGTTCGTCTGCTGCTGCTACGGACCGGCTTGTGTCCTCTCTTGGTGCTGAGTTTGCTGTTAAGGATCTTGGGAGACTGCATTATTTTCTGGGTCTGGAGGTTCTTCCTTTTGATGGTGGCTTGACTCTTTCTCAGAAGAAGTACTCCCAGGATCTCCTACGTCGTGCAGGTATGTTGCAGTGCAAGCCCGCTACGACTCCCATGTCTGTCACAGACAAACTGACCGCTCTTGCTGGTGACTTGCTATCTTCTGAGGATGCCACTGAGTACCGCAACATTGTTGGTGGGTTGCAGTACTTGCTGATCACTCGACCAGACATATCGTTTGCAGTAAACCGTGTGTGCCAGTATCTTCATGCGCCGCGTGATTCTCACTGGTGAGCTGTTAAGCGCATCTTGCGCTATGTTCGTCACACTGGTTCATATGGGCTTCATCTTCAGTCGGCGCCTTCTGGACTGATCTCTGCATTTTCTGATGCCGACTGGGCTGGTAGTCCTGATGACAGGCGATCCACGGGGGGACATGATGTGTTCTTTGGACCTAACTTGATCGCCTGGCAAGCTCGCAAGCAAGCTACGGTGTCTCGGAGTAGTACTGAAGCTGAGTACAAGGCGGTTGCTAATGCCACAACTGAGATCATGTGGGTGCAGTCATTGCTTCGGGAGTTGAAGGTCTCTCCAACTCAGCCGCCCGTTCTTTGGTGTGATAACATCGGTGCTACATATCTTTCATCCAATCCAGTGTTTCATGCCCGAACGAAGCACATCGAAGTTGACTATCACTTTGTGAGGGAACGTGTTGCTCGGAAGTTTCTTCAGATCAAGTTTGTTCCTTCTAAGGATCAGCTTGCTGATATTTTCACTAAACCCTTTCCCTTGCCTTCTTTTGAAGGATGTCGACGCAATCTTAACCTTCTGAGTGTTTCAGGACATAATTAAGATTGAGGGAGGGTGTTAGACTAAGTATATATTAGATATACGTGTTGTAACATAACCTGTATTTGTACGGTTCCCTCTTATAAATATATGACAGCCGTGCCCACCAAGGACATCGAGCATTGTTCGAAGCCCTAGTTTTGTCTAACAGAGAGCATTTTCCTTCCTCTCTTTTCCGAGAGCAGCACAATTTTTCAATCGTCAAGGCCCTTGCTTGATTGTTTTCGGAGCCCTTAGTTGAAGAACAATAGGTTGGGATCCCTATGAGTGAAATGATTGCTATAACTTAGAAAAAGTATCATATTTAAAGGTCAGTATTTTTGGACGGCTTAAAAACAAGTTGCCTTTCCCATGCTTTAAAAGTAAGCCCACCCCCCCCCCTCCCGGTCCCCTCAAAATTGTTGAGACTTTTAAATTAGTTATCTCATAACTATAGTTTAGAAGACCAAATGAATAAAAAAGACGACATATTTTTTATGCTGCCAAAATAACTGAGCTTTAAAAGCTTTGGGATTGGGGCATGGGCAGATTTGATCATTTCATACCTTGTGTCAGACTGGCTCTCGGGTCGGGCTTCAGAAATCCTGACATGTAAACTCCATTCTCAACCTAGCCCAACCTAACTCCATTCCCTACAAGCTGCATTCCCAACCTAGCCTGTAAATTAGTTACACATTTTATTTAACTTAAATGTTTTATATATAGACGGTTTTGTACTAGTTGTGTTGTGTTGTTTGCGTCTCGCCATTTTTGGTGATGTTAGGGTTGCAGTGTAATGGTCATGTCGTTTTCAGCGTTGTGCTCTCCTTCTTGATGAATGACATGCAGTTCTCTTGCATGGTTTGAAAGAAAATCATTTTTAGATATAAAAAAAATATGAGTACACATACTTTTCAAATGAAATTTGCGTATTTCAAACTTCACCAGAGCTTTTCAAAATAAAAACATGACAATTCCAAAACAATAACCTGTGAAGAAATCGGTACATGAATTTCAGTACAGTAAGTTACGCAACTTGTACTATAACATATTGTAATGTAAATTATTTGTGATTTTTGCATAGCCCGCAAATAATCATGTTTTTTAACCAAAATTTACAAGAATAAGTTCTACCTGATAACGACAAGCATGGGTTTTCCCCGTACGTTTCAAAACTTTGATCTATTTTGCCCCCTAAGTTTTATAGAATCAGTCGATATATGCCAACGTCCTAGAAATTCACTTGGGCACCCCAAAAAACTGAAAAACGAGACCTTCCCATACAAAGTATCTGCCCGTGTGAAAGTGACTGAGATGGTGACTGGTCTGTTCAGCTTTGCCACCAAACGAAACAAGAATTGTAGAACAAAAAAGAAATATTTCCTGGAAGAAATCCACGTGCATGCTTCTTCTTTTTGGTTGATGGAGTACTGAGAAATCCACATGTGATGATTAGCGGCGCTCCTACTTATTAAAGCGGAAGCGCTCCATGATTGTCCTACTCCCACCTGTCAAGCCGTCTCTGACATTCCACCAAGCTTGTTTTTTTTTCTCTCACGCCCATGTGCTTCTCTCGTGTGCAGGTGCGAGCAGGTCCCATCCAATGCACGCATCACTGCTGAGATAGGGCGGCGGCGGGCGGGCGAGGGGCGCGAACGTCGCCGCACGCGTGCCCTGTCAGACAGGCAGTAAGATATGCGCCTCGCCGGTCGCCGTTGCGTTGATCCGAGGAGGAGAGGACGGTGGGCGTCGTTTGACCGTACGTCGCCACCGCCCCATGCCCCGTCACCGGTAGCGACCACTTCCCCGTTGCAGTCCAAACAAGGAAGGAAACGGGTGGAGAATTTGTCACAGATACTACATGCATACTATACTCCTGCTCCAGCCAAGGCCATCTCCAACGCCGCGACCCTTAAATCGCCATACGTTTTCGGACTTATACATGCAAGGTTATCCGGATGCATTTTCTTTCATAAATCAGAGACAAACATAAGGCTTAGTGGGTGTCCGGATAGCTTTCGCGCCCGCGTCTGACTGCCCTGTCTGGCTGGCCCACAAAAAAATTCGCCGCGCCGCATTTATGCCGTGATTTGACTAGACGGAAGGGCGGCGCAGACGGACACGACCTCTCACTGTCGGCATTGAAGCGGCGCGCCGACCGAGAGATCGCCGCCCCACTGAACATGCCTCCTCACCACATTCAAACGGCCACGGACTGCCCGCCTTCCACCACTAAACTCGCGTGTGCACCGAGAAACCTACGCCGGTCACATGTCCGTTCGCGAGCCGCCCGTCATTAAACACAACGCCTGTTGTCTTCGATTGTTCGCCCGCTATTTAAACGATGTGAGACGCCGGACAAAAATCGCACCACACTCCGCTCCCATCTCCTCCTTGCAACGGTTCTCCACGATCCCCATGTCATCCGGCGAGCAGGAAGAGGAGTTCTCCGGCATAAAAGCCAGCTGGGTGGCCCATCGAGCCCGCTGGATACGATCCAGGCAATGCTCTGCTCCACCACCCTCGACAATGTAGGCCGCTACATGCCAGCTCACGGATGCAGAAACTCCAAGACTACGTGTCGCTCAGCAACTCACTGCTCTAAGCCAACTTGCCGAGGAGTGGCGATTTGCTCTAGGCCGGCACGCGGGGGAGCACGGCGGCACGGGCATCGTGGCTGCCGTGGGCAACGCCGTGTTGTGCCGCTCCTCTCGTGCCCGGCACCGCGCCATCCGCCGTCAACGTACGTGTAACCACGCCCTGCCCGCCGAGAAGGATGTCGACTTCGCGAAGATGGACGAAACGGTGACCAACACGTCCGCGGCAGCCGCCATCATCGAGAAGAAGTAGAACACGGGAGGCCATCACCGCTTGGGTCCCATGAAGTCCACCCAGTGTATACAACCGGTGTTTTGCCTGGTCGCTAGCCATCGCCGTCCCCTTCCCCTCCGGTTGAAGCACATCACGGGGGTTCCACTCGGATGAGCGGCGCTGCCAAACATGGGGAAACGAGCCGCCCTTTGCGCTGAAGTATATACCTCCGGGGCTCACGGCATTCCGTCGAGCGGGCTGCCGGACATGAGGAAGACATTGGAGATCCGTCGCGGCTGGGCGTAGACTAGTCAAGGTTGTCTGTGTCGTGCACATGGATATCCGTCGGCGCTAGCCGCAGACTAGTTTTACCTTAGTTCGGTATATTTTTTAGTTAAAAATGTCCAAAATGTAATGAATATCATCCGGTTTATATGAAATCCATCATATTGGCGTGAATTTTGTCCGGTTGATACAAAAAGTTGTTGAAATATATGCAAACAGCGTTGGATGGCCGTCTCCCGCATCCGTGTTCGCGGACAGATGCGGAAAAAAAAAATTACGAGTCGCCGTCAGAGATGCCCTAGCTATTGTAGGGACCATTCGCAAACACCCGCGTGCCTCTTGGCCCTTGCTTGCATCACAATCCTCGGAAGAAAAAACGGCCAGGACGGGGCCCTACCGAAAGAGGATACCGCTACAGTTCGGTGGGTCGCTTAATCTGTGTGCAGTGATGCTGGACGATCGACGAGTCGATCTCGCACGAGGAGAATGTGTGCGCCGCAATCGCAAGTGCCCCTCAGCATACGCATCGATCACAATTCACAAAGGACTAGATCGACAGTGAGTAGTAGGTTGGTACCATCCGGAAGTGGCCAAAACTAAGATTGGCACGCAGATCCGTAGGCCCCTTGATCGTCCGTCTTCCATTTCATCGCCGCCTTTATCCCGCCCAGGGCATTCCTAGCGATCCACTCATCCTAAGCTCGTGGTGGAGATGCCTACTGATCTGATCTCATCCACGCCAATGTGTTGATGTGATACGCATCATCGGCTCCCTCCTCGGATAAGGAAATTAAAGCGTACGCTTCCACATATGATTCCGTGGTACTGCCGCGTGCAATCATTGAGATATCCAATTCCGATGATGATGATGATGTGCAAGTCACTTTGCTTGCTAGCTATCCTTTGATTCCCGCCTTTTTTTGCCAGGCCGATCGATGCAATCAGTTGTCACTGCAGGAGTGCCGAAGGGGAGCGGATCGGAGATCAAATCTTCCGTGGAATCATTGTCCTTTGTGTTCCGTTTTGTCCCGTTCTGCCAAATTCGTTGCACCGTATCGTATCCCACAGTTGCATATCCAGGCTTCGTGTATGGGAAATCAAAAATGGTGCGTGCCCTCTTGGGAGTGACCACGCCTGTAGCTGCAGTGCTGTGGTACTGTCTCGGAGTCGGAGGCGAAGAACTGATTTGCATCCAAAAAACACATGACCGTCGTGGAACACGTTCCGGGATAAAGGAATTGTATTAGCAGGTATACTAGATGTGGCATGGAACACACCGACACACGTACGCCCACAAGATTTGGATGGCTACATACATACTCGTATGTCTCTACAGTTCTACACACTAGTCTACACCCCAGCGAAGATACCAACTCCCACATGCTCCCGTATTCCATTTCAAAAAAGACCAATTTAAATGTTTCAAAAAAAAGTGACCAAAAATGGGAACACTCACAGAACCCCTAAAAAATTCAGACCCAAATTCAAAATAAACATTGAGAAACAACAAAGACAAATCCATATGTGAATACTGTCATTTTTGCTTTTGTCCTTTCGTGACACTATTTTGTCTCGCCATGTGTATTTCAAATTAAAATCTGAAGTTTTTAGAGGTCGTAAACTCATAGTAGTATCTTGTGAACCCTAAAAAAATCATAAATTTTTGAAATGTACAAATTTACTTTTAAAAAGTTGGGGTCACCTAATACTTCCCTCTCTACCCACTGGCCTGATAGAAATAAGGTGATATTTTAGAATGTTTTATGAAAATGCTCGGAAGTATGCATATATGTCAAACTTTTGACAAAAACGGCCTCAGCTACTCACGAGTAAAAACTTAAGCGTTCGTTTCATGTTAATTTTTATATAATTTAAAAATAAAACACCAGTATCTGCAACTTTTGCAAGCAAAAAAAGGAGAAACATATTTAGCCGACACACCTCCCAGCACTAAGCCTACATGACAACCCAAGGGCATCTCCAACGCTGACCCACAAATTTGCTCCAGCATCCGTCCGCGGAAAGGAGGGGGCCAGTCCGCAGACACGGATGCGGGAGCCGGCCATCCAACGTTGTCCGTATACATTTTAACCACTGTTTGAACTCAACAGACCAAATTCATGCAAACACGACGGATTTCATTCAAGTTCGGTCATAATTTACATAAAAAGGTCGATATTTCGACCGTTTAACTAAAGAAACTAGAGAAAAAAACCTAACTCTATAACAGACGACCACCTCGTAGGCGTGGCCCCCTGGCATGCCGCACCGCCATCGCTGTCTGTGCCGTCGTCGTTATCCCTCCAACGGCAGTACATCGTCGGAGGGCCGCGACACCTTGCCGGCGACAGGCTGCCGCTTGAAGAGGAGTCGCTCCGCCTCATGCTACGCGGTGCGTAGGGCCGCCGCAGCGGGGACGGCGGCTCCTGTTGGGAAACGTAGTAGAAAACAAAAAAATTCACCCTACGATCAACTAGGAACAATATGAAGATGCATATTAGGTTTGGATCACGATCGTTACCGACTCCGGAGTGCAGCGGAAGTAGACGAGTTGGTGTAGATCATAATTGGAGTCCCTCGAACTGTAGATGGACGATCCCGCGTACCTCTCACGAACGATCCCTAATTTTAGTTGTGGGCAGATTTTAGCTATTAGCACAAGTCAAGCAATCAACCTACACATGCAATTCTAAGAGTATAGCGCGGAAAGTAAAACATTGCATATGAAGGTAAAGGGACGCGTTTGAAGAAGGCAAACGCAATGGAGACACGGAGATTTTTGGAGTGGTTCCGATTGGGGGTGCTATCGTACGTCCATGTTGATGGAGACTTCAACCCACGAAGGGTAACGACTGCGCGAGTCCACGGAGGGCTCCACCCACGAAGGGTCCACGAAGAAGCAACCTTGTCTATCCCACCATGGCCATCGCCCACGAAAGACTTGCCTCACTCGGGTAGATCTTCACGAAGCAGGCGACCTCCTTGCCCTTACAAACTTCTTAGTTCAACTCCACAACATGTCGGAGGCTCCCAAGCCACACCTAATCAATCTAGGAGACACCACTCTCCAAAAGGTAATAGACGGTGTGTCGATGATGAACTCCTCACTCTTATGCTTCAAATGATAGTCTCCCCAACACTCAACTATCTCTCTCAGATTTGGCTATGGTGGAAGAGTGATTTGAGTGGAAAGCAACTCGGGAAGGCTAGAAATCAAGGTTCAAATGGTAGGAATGGAATCTCTTGATCTCAACACATGACTAGGTGGTTCTCTCTTAGAAAATGAATGATGGAAGTGTAGGCACGTTCTGATGGCTCTCTCACAAATGGAGAAGGGGGGTGGAGGGGTATATATAGCCTCCACAAAAAATCCAACCGTTACACACATTTGACTCATCTCGGTGAGACCAAATGGTTAAACTCGGTGGCACCGATCAGTTCAAAAATGTGAACTTTAGGAATCTCGGTGGGACCGACTGGAACAACTCAGTGGGACCGATGTGCTAGGGCTTAGGGAAAACATCATCTCGATGGCACCGATTGCATCAACTCGGTGAGACCAAAGTGAAGCAATAAGCAACAGAGAGTCTGTCAAGCCAACTCGGTGAGACCAATTGCATAACTCGGTGAGACCGAAATGAATGCAACAAGTCACAGAGCGCTGGCAAGGCCATCTCGGTGAGACCGAGATCCTACCGATGAGACCGAACTGTTAGGGTTTCTGGAAGTGGCTATGTCATATGAACTTGGTGGCTCCGGATAAAAAGAATCGGTGGGGCTGAGTTGGAGTTTTGGGTTTGGACAAATTTGGATGGAGAAAGTGGTTTAGGGTTTTGGAGCAATATCACTAAACATTTAAGCAGTAGACCATTAAGCAACACCTCATCCCCTTTCAGTAGTAGTGGCTTTCCTATGGACTCAATGTGATCATGGATCACTAAAATAAAGATGAAGAGTCTTGAGCTTTTGCCAATCTTTGTCCTTAGCATTTTGAGGGGTCCACATCTCTAGTCCATGTTAGGGCAGTGAGTGAACATCCTGAAATATTTATCTTGAAAGGATATTAGTTCAATGAGCTATATGTTGTTATGAATTACCAAAACCACCCAGGGATTAGTTGCACTTTCAGTCTCCCCCTTTTTGGTAATTGATGTCAACATATAGATCAAAGCTTCGACAAATGATAAAATCAATGAAATACATTATCGCTTTGAGAAGTGTGTGATAAGCAAGAGCTCCCCCTAAATTTGTGCATTAGTTAAGATGTGTGTTTGAATGAAAATGCACAATCAATTAGGATCATGGGTCACTCTTCCATGTCACATACATCTTGGTGGAGCGCATAAAATGATAAGAGTGAAATAACATGCACGCATCACCAAATACATGAGTGAATGATCATACACAAAACTCATAGAGATAAGCATGAGTCACACATTAAGCATAGTATGATCCAACACACAACCACACAAAGTATTTCACGAGCATAAGACCATAAGTAGCACGAACCAAACAGACAAAGTAGCAACTGGCAATAAAAAACCAACGAGCAAACGAACGAGACACACACTCTCTCTCTCTCTCTCTCTCTCTCCCAGCCCATGATCTATACATTTTCTCCCATTTGGCAACAAGTTGCCAAAAAGCTTGAAAAAGTATAGTGCAATACGACACTTTAGGCACGACCTCCGGGAGCTCCTGAAGGGGTCTTCTGGCTTGTTGCTCCGGTGTGCATAGATGGCTTGAGAGAACTCCTTCTGAAAATGCTTCGGCGGATGTCTGTTGAGCTGGTGGTGTCGATACTGGGGGTGGCACTGTAGCAGTGGCGGCAGGTGCTGAGTGAGTAGTCCTGGTGTCTGCAACTGGCACAACTGAGGACCTGGCTGCCCTAGGCACTGTCTGGAATCTGTCAGTAGTAGTGTCCTTATTGCCATTTTCAGCATCATCCACTACTGGAATCAGCTTCTTTGCCGTCCGCCATGGCGGACGGCAAAGGCATACACGGCGGACGGCAAAGGCCTTTGCCGTCCGTCAGCGGACGGCAACAGGTCCGGTTGAACGCATGCCAGCAAAGGCCTTCTTTGCCGTCCGCTTCCTAGAAACGGACGGCAAAGGGTTGTGCCGTCAGCCGTCCGAGGCCAGCAGACGGCAAAGATAACGGACGGCAGTGGGGTGGGGTGAGAGCTGTTAGGGGGTTAACGGGGCTCTTTGCCGTCCGCTGACAGACGACAAAGAGCTTAGCTAGGCCAGCACCGGGAAGCTGCCACGTGGCAAGCTATGCCGTCTGCCAGCGGACGGCATAGATTGCCCTCTTTGTCGTCTGCTAGCAGACGGCAAAATGACCAAATAGGCAGCCAGTGTTCCCAGGTTGCACAGGTAGCTGCCACGTGTCCTCTTTGCCGTCTGCAAGCAGACGGCAAAGCTCTTTGCCGTCTGCTAGCGGACGACAAAGAGGCTATATATCCCCTGTTTTTATTTAAATCCATTTAATTAGACATGGTTTCAAACACAGATATACATGCATACATATCCAACATATCCAACAGCATATAACAGCATGTCCAACAACATATTTCATCAAATCCAACATATATATCCAACAACATAGTTCAACAAAGTCCAACATATCCATATATACATAACCAGAAACAAATTTCCAACAACATATGACATACATATCCAAACAAGTTTTCATAAACAACAAGGAAGCACCAGAAGAATAGTACACTCCATGAATCCAAGCTTCCTCATGTAAAGCAAATCTGCAAATTGGGAAAGATGAAAGTTAGAAGAAGAAGAAGAAGAAGAAGAAGATTTTTTTTCTTCTCTTTCTTTTTCTCCTCTCCTCTTCTTTATCTTCTTCTTCTAACTAAGGTAGGTAAAAATGCCATTTTATTGCTAAGCTAGGTAAAAATGCTAAGTGTAGGTCATTTTAGAGCTAAGCTAGGTAAATAGGTCATTTTGGAGCTTAGTAAGGTTATTATGTCATTTTCGAGTAAAATAAGCTAAGTCTATAGCATTTTGGAGCTAACAAAGATTATCATGTCATTTTTTACCTAAGTATGCTAAGTATGTCATAAATGAACTGAATAAGCTAAGTATAGCTCATTTTTTTATCTAAATTAGGTAATTATGCCATTTAGGAGGAAAATAAGCTAAGTATCCATTTGTAAAGAATAACACTAGAGAAAACTTACCCTCATCACAACAAATGTGATGAAGATCGCAACTAAGGTAACAATTGATCCAACGGCATAATGATACCAAGCCTCATTATCAATGGCATATTTTCTAATCTTCTTAAGCTTCAGGCGCATTGCATCCATCTTCAAGCGCATTTTATTCATATTCATCTTGTGATCATCGATGACATCGGCAACATACAACTCCAATGTCATCTTCTCTTCTTCAATTCTTTTAATTTTTTCTTTCAAATACTCATTTTCTTTTTCAACTAAATTTAACTTCTCGACAAGAGGGTTGATACGTCTCCAACGTATCTATAATTTATGAAGTATTCATGCTATTATATTATCCATCTTAGATGTTTTATATGCTATTTTATATGATTTTTGGGACAAACCTATTAACCTAGAGCCCAGTGCCAATTTCTGTTTTTTCCTTGTTTTTGAGTTTTACAGAAAAGGAATACCAAACGGAGTCCAATTGACGTGCCAATTTTTGATGATTTTTTATGGACCAAAGGAAGCCCCTGGAGTAAAAGAGTTGGGCCAGAAGAGTCCCGGGTTGTCCACGGGGGTGGGCGGCGCGCCCACCCCCCTGGGCGTGGGCCCCTGCCTCGTGGACGACTTGGAGACCCCCCTGACGTGAAACCAACGCCAAAAATTCCTATAAATACAGAAACCCCTAGAAAATAACCTAGATCGGAAGTTCCGCCGCCGCAAGCCTTTGTAGCCACGAGAAATCAATCTAGGACCTCTCTGGCACCCTGCCAGAGGGGGCCATCATCACCGGAGGCCATGGGGGAGGATCTCGGAGGGGCCATCATCGCCATGAAGGCCAAGGACCAGAGGGAGAACCTCTCCCCATCTAGGAGGAGGCCATGGAGGAGGAAGCACAAGGGGGGAGAACCTCTCCTCCTCTCTCTCGGTGGTGCCGGAGTGCCATCAGGAGGGGAATCATCGCCGCGGTGATCGTTTTCATCAACATCACCATCATCATCACCATCCTCATCTATTTTACGCGGTCCACTCTCCCGCACCCCACAATAATCCCTACTTGAACATGATGATTTATGCCACATATTATTATCCAATGATGTGTTGCCATCCTATGATGTTTTTGAGTAGATATCCTTTGTTTTTGGGTTGATTGATGATCTAGATTGGTATGAGTTGTATGTTTTATTTTGGTGCTGTCCTATTGTGCCCTCCGTGTCGCGCAAGCATGAGGGATTCCCGCTGTAGGGTGTTGCAGTACGTTTATGATTCGCTTATAGTGGGTTGCTTGAGTGACAGAAGTATAAACCCGAGTAAGGGGGTTGTTGCATATGGGATAAAGGGGACTTGATGCTTTAATGCTATGGTTGGGTTGTACCTTAATGATCTTTAGTAGTTGCGGATGCTTGCTAGCGTTCCAATCATAAGTGCATATGATCCAAGAAGAGAAAGTATGTTAGCTTATGCCTCTCCCTCATATGAAATTGCAATGACGACTACCGGTCTTGTTAACAATTGCCTAGGACAATTCCGCACACCGATTCATCATTATTCCACACTCGCTATTTATAATATTTAGTAATATATTCTAACTTTATGATAACAACACCTACTTTTATGTTTTAGCTCTCCGATATCATGCAAAGTTATCCTCTTCATACCCACAACGTAGTTTTATTTCTCGTTTCTAGTTGGAAGCAAACATTCGGTGTACGTAGAGTCGTATCAGTGGCAGATGGGACTTAAGAGAATATTGATCTTACTTTTAGCTCCTTGTGGGTTCGACACTCCATACTTATCACTTCCACCTTTGGAAATTGCTACGATGATTCCCTGCACTTGGGGATTATCAAGCTCTTTTCTGGCGCCGTTGCCGGGGAGCAATAGCGTGGGGTTGATATTCTCGTGTGTGCTTGTTTGCTTTCTTCACTAAGTAGATTTTGTTTTTCCTTTTTGTTTCTGTTTAGTTGTGGGTGAAACATACAATTTTTTTTAAAAGAATGAAAATACAAAAAATTATTACTTGCCTCTCATGCCTAAAAAGTTTTTCAAAAAGAGAAGTGATTGGAAAGTTATGCATTGAAGAAGTGAGGGTCGACCTTGAGCACTTGTGTTCATGCTCACGGAAACAATGTAGAATTTTCCATGGAAGTTTCTCTGTAAATAATTATCCCCTTGTATATATCCATTGTATTATAAAAATAATGTGCCAAGCTTTGGTTTTAGGATGATTAGATTGCTTGTTTACTATGTGCAGAACAAAAACAGAAACTTTGGCAGTAGCGCGTGATTTTACATTTTTTTACTGGAAGGTCAAATGGGTCTGAAATTTTTTGCACATTAATTCTGTACAAATTGTTAAAATTTTCAAATTTATTTCATAATTGTGGGAGTTACAGAAGTTTACTAAACTTCCAGATTACTACAGACTGTCCTGTTTTTGACAGATTCTGTTTTTCGCGTGTTGTTTGCTTATTTTGATGAATCTATGGCTAGTATCGGGGGGTATGAACCATAGAGAAGTTGGAATACAGTAGGTTTAACACCAATATAAATAAAGACTGAGTTCATTACAGTAACTTAAAGTGGTAGTTTGCTTTATTACACTAACGGATCTCACAAAGTTTTTGTTAAAGTTTTGTGTGGATGAAGTGTTTGAAGATCGAGGAGCTATCAATATGAGAAGAATAAAGAGAGGCAAGAGTTCAAGCTTGGGGATGCCCAAGGCACCCCAAGTAAATATTTCAAAGGATACTCAAGCATCTAAGCTTGGGGATGCCCCGGTTGGCATCCCATCTTTCTTCTTCAACAATTATCGGTATACCTCGGTTTTTGTTTTGTTCACATGATTTGTGTCCTTTGTGTTTTTGTTTTTCCTTTAAGAACCATGCTAGCATGAGATATCCCTTCATTGACTTATAGAATACTTCATGTGCTTCACTTATATCTTTTAAGTATGATCTTATAGAATTGGTCTTTGTGCTTCACTTAAATCTTTTGAGTATGGTTTTATAGAATGCTTTGTGTGCTTCACTTACATATTTTGAGCTTGGATATTGGTTAGTCTATATTAATTGTAGAATGCTCCATGAACTTCACTTATATATTTTGGAGTATGAATAATACTATCATCTAAAGTGGGGTTGGAAGAGTGTCCACTTTAGGAATTAATGATCCCACTATTCCGAATGAGAAGAATTTTGCTTATGTGGAGAGTAGAAAATTTATATGCCTAAAGATCATGAAAAGAATGCTCTATGTGATGGTTATATTGTTGAACTCATTCATGATGCTACTGAAAATATTTATGAGGGAGGAATACATGCTTGTAGGATTTGCAATAATATCAAGTTTCCTCTCTATGTGCTTAAAGTTTTGAAGCTATACTTGTTTTGCTTTCCTATGCTAGTTGATTCTTGTTCCTATAAATTGTGTGCTCACAAAATCCCTAGGCATGGGAAGTGGGTTAGATTTAAATGTGCTAGTCATATTCTTCATTATGCTATCTTTATGTTTCAATTCTTTTCTTTTATGCGAGCATCATTGAAATCATCATGCCTAGCTAAAAGGCATTAAAGAAAAGCGCTTGTTGGGAAACAACCCAATATTTACCCTTAATGTTTTTTTGTGTGTACATGATTAAGCTACTGTAGTAATCATGTTTTATAGCTTTTGTTTCAATAAAGTGCCAAGTAAGACCTTTGGGAAGACTTGGGTGAAAGTTAATGTGATCTTGCTGTAAAAAACAGAAACTTTGCGCTCACGATATTAGCTGTCATTTTTTTACAGAAGAGTGCTTTTGAGTTGATTCTTTATGCAGAAGATTAATAGACAAATTCCTCACGTCCATCAATTTATTTATTAATTTTTGGAGTAGCAGAAGTATGGTTGCTGTTCAGATCATTACAGACTGTTCTGTTTCTGACAGATTCTGTTTTCATTGCATAGTTTGCTTGTTTTCTAGTTTCTATGGCTTATATTTGTCAATATAAATTGTAGAAATGATATGGTACAGTAGGCTTTGTGTGAGAACAATTATGAACCTTGTATTTGACAGTACCAAAGTGAATGGTTTACTCTTTATCATACTAACCTATCTCACGAAGTTTCGTTAAGTTTTGTGTGATTGAAGTTTTGAATCCTTGGGTGAGATATCGATATGAGGAGAATAAGGAGCGAAAAGACCCTAAGCTTGGGGATGCCCAAGGCACCCCAAGGTAATATTCAAAGAAGATCAAGCGCCTAAGCTTGGGGATGCCCCGGAAGGCATCCCCTCTTTCGTCTTCAAAACTATCGGTATACCTTACTCGGAGCTATATTTTTATTCGTCACATGATATGTGTTTTGCTTGGAGCGTATTTTCAATTTTGCTTGCTGTTTGAATAAAATCATTGGATCTGAAATCTTGAATGAAAAAGAATCCTCCCATGCTAGTTAATTATTTGACTACTCAGTGTTCTTCACTTTTATCTTTTGGAGTAGTTTGTCATTTACTCACGTGCTTCACGTATATCCTGTGAGTAAATGGTTGAATGAATTGAATAATATAAATCTGAATTTATATATGTTTCATATGCTTATAACATGGGGAGTAATGACTTCACACATAATAAGTATAGGTAGTAAACTTATTGAAGGTTAGCAAACGCATAATTGGTCACTTGAACAATTCATGAAAGAATATTGAAGGAAGAGAGATTTCACATATAAATATACTATCTTGGACATCTTTTGTAATTGTGAGCACTCATTAAAATAGGACATGCTAAAAGGTTGATGTTGGACAAGGAAGACAACTTAATGGGTTATGTTTTCCTATATCCGAAATGTTATATTGTCTTGGATCATCCAACATGTTGAGCTTGCCTTTCCCTCTCATGCTAGCCAAATTCTTTGCACCAGGTAGAAATACTACTTGTGCTTCCAAACATCCCTTAAACCAGTTTTGCCATGAGAGTCCACCATACCTACCTATGGATTGAGTAAGATCCTTCAAGTAAGTTGTCATCGGTGCATGCAATAAAAATTGCTCTCTAAATATGTATGATCTATTAGTGCGAAGAAAATAAGCTTTATACGAACTTGTGATAGGGAAGAAATAAAAGCGATGGACTGCATAATAAAGGTCTTTATCACAAGAGGCAATATAAAGTGACGTTCTTTTGCATTAAGATTTTGTGCATCCAACAATAAAAGCGCATGACAACCTCTGCTTCCCTCTGCGAAGGGTCTATCTTTTACTTTTATCTTCTACCCTTATACAAGAGTCATGGTGATCATCACCTTTCCTTTTTACACTTTTTCCTTTGGCAAGCACTTTGTGTCGGAGTGATCCGGATATATATATCCACTTGGATGTAGGTTTTCATAAGTTATTATTGTTGACATTACCCTTGAGGTGAAAAGTTGGGAGGAACTATAAGCCCCTATCTTTCTCTGTGTCCGGTTAAAACTTTGAACCCATAAATATCACATGAGTGTTAGCAATTGTGAAAGATTAAATGATAGTTGAGTATGTGGAGTTTGCAGAATCAAAGCTCTTACATAGACCCTTCTCGAAAATAAGATGAATTGCAATTGTTTGATGACTAAGAGCATTGTTTGTTAGTTTTCAAGAAAGTTTATGATCTATACTTTAATATGTGAATAGCTTGTTACTTGATCATGAAAAGTTTTATGAGATGAGCAACTGTTATGACATATAATGATGCTAGAAAAGGTGATTGAAATTATCATTGATCAAACTTGTGCACCTGCTAGCATTCACACTTCATAAATTATTTCTTTTATCATTTACCTACTCGAGGACGAGCAGGAATTAAGCTTGGGGATGCTGATACGTCTCCAACGTATCTATAATTTATGAAGTATTCATGCTATTATATTATCCATCTTAGATGTTTTATATGCTATTTTATATGATTTTTGGGACAAACCTATTAACCTAGAGCCCAGTGCCAGTTTCTGTTTTTTCCTTGTTTTTGAGTTTTACAGAAAAGGAATACCAAACGGAGTCCAATTGACGTGCCAATTTTTGATGATTTTTTATGGACCAAAGGAAGCCCCTGGAGTAAAAGAGTTGGGCCAGAAGAGTCCCGGGTTGTCCACGAGGGTGGGGGGCGCGCCCACCCCCCTGGGCGTGGGCCCCTGCCACGTGGATGACTTGGAGACCCCCCTGACGTGAAACCAACGCCAAAAATTCCTATAAATACAGAAACCCCTAGAAAGTAACCTAGATTGGAAGTTCCGCCGCCGCAAGCCTCTGTAGCCACGAGAAATCAATCTAGGACCTCTCTGGCACCCTGCCGGAGGGGGCCATCATCACCGGAGGCCATGGGGGAGGATCTCGGAGGGGCCATCATCGCCATGAAGGCCAAGGACCAGAGGGAGAACCTCTCCCCATCTAGGAGGAGGCCATGGAGGAGGAAGCACAAGGGGGGAGAACCTCTCCTCCTCTCTCTCGGTGGTGCCGGAGTGCCATCGGGAGGGGAATCATCGCCGCGGTGATCGTTTTCATCAACATCACCATCATCATCACCATCCTCATCTATTTTACGCGGTCCACTCTCCCGCACCCCGCTGTAATCCCTACTTGAACATGATGATTTATGCCACATATTATGATCCAATGATGTGTTGCCATCCTATGATGTTTTTGAGTAGATATCCTTTGTCTTTGGGTTGATTGATGATCTAGATTGGTATGAGTTGTATGTTTTATTTTGGTGCTGTCCTATTGTGCCATCCGTGTCGCGCAAGCGTGAGGGATTCCCGCTGTAGGGTGTTGCAGTACGTTTATGATTCGCTTATAGTGGGTTGCTTGAGTGACAGAAGCATAAACCCGAGTAAGGGGGTTGTTGCATATGGGATAAAGGGGACTTGATGCTTTAATGCTATGGTTGGGTTTTACCTTAATGATCTTTAGTAGTTGCAGATGCTTGCTAGCGTTCCAATCATAAGTGCATATGATCCAAGAAGAGAAAGTATGTTAGCTTATGCCTCTCCCTCATATGAAATTGCAATGACGACTACCGGTCTTGTTAACAATTGCCTAGGACAATTCCGCACACCGATTCATCATTATTCCACACTCGCTATTTATAATATTTAGTAATATATTCTAACTTTATGATAACAACACCTACTTTTATGTTTTAGCTCTCCGATATCATGCAAAGTTATCCTCTTCATACCCACAACGTAGTTTTATTTCTCGTTTCTAGTTGGAAGCAAACATTCGGTGTACGTAGAGTCGTATCAGTGGCAGATGGGACTTGAGAGAATATTGATCTTACCTTTAGCTCCTTGTGGGTTCGACACTCCATACTTATCACTTCCACCTTTGTAAATTGCTACGATGATTCCCTGCACTTGGGGATTATCAAGGGTCCGTTTCAAATTCCGGTTCACATACCTCCTAGATTAAAACATCTCTATGTCAACTTGATGGCCATAATTGTCATAAATGCGAAATGCAACAAATAGTTATGAAAGAGAATTTACCACATCCGAATCATAAAGCGGGCGAGGGCCGACGGGGACGGACATCAAGACCATGGCACTATGTATAAGAAACAATCATACAAAGTAAGAAAATTATAAATACCAACTATATAAATAATACAATCATACAAATAACTATATAAATAAAGTACAACATATAAATTTGAATACCTAATAATCACTATCAGAAATGACGTGCTCATCATCATCATTAATAAAAGCATCATCATCATCACTATCGGTAATGACGTGCTCATCATCATCATTAATAAATGCATCATCATGTGGAAGGCCACCTTTACATAATCGTTCAAGCATCAACAGGTCATCTGCAGCAGTAACTTCTTCTTCTTCCGGCTCTTCTTGTTCCGGCTCAGGGGTGAAGTCGGATTCACTATCATTGTCTACTTCAATGTTCTAGGGTGGAGTAGAGCGGTTCTTGAAATGTTTTTTGGAAAGACGTGTTTCTTGGAAGAATCCTCCTTCGTCATATGTGTCTTGGTGAATGTGAGGTTCATAATCCTTTTCATTGGGGGGAGGTGGTCTAACACGTGGCGGCACTTCATAAACGACGTCCCAACCACTGAGATTTGGATCACTTTGACAGGCCCACGGTAGATAGAAAACTTGGGTTGCCTGTTGAGCCGTAATATAGACATCGGGAACATCCAAATGGGTGCTTTGTTTGATTTCGACTAGCCCTATATGTTCATGAGTACTTCTAGTCTTCCTCGGCTGGAACCAATAACATCTGAAGACTACGACGTTTGGTGGGCTTTCACCATAGAATTCAAGTTCATAAATTGCTTCAACTCTTCCATAATACTCGATACCTCCTTCGCCGATAGCAGAGACACAACAATTTGTAGACTTTCGGTCGGCCATAGATAGCTCTTTGCCATAGGTACGAAAGCGATACCCGTTGATGTCGTATTTGTCAAATGAACGGACCTTATAGTAAAAACCATTAGCTACTTGTCTCAATTCGGCATCCATAATCTCTGAATTAGCCTACAAGTTTAATACGAAAGGATTGTTGCATTAGTCGCAAATTAGCCAAAGAAATGAAAGGGTCTAATGGAAATTACCCTTTTTTGAACCAAGAGATGAAACCGGGATATTCGGCTCCTTGCTTTGCCAGAAGTTCATACTCTTCGACGGAATCCTTTTGGATCACCGCTCCATACGAGAATATGGCGACGTATCAACTGCATCAAATATCCAGGAATAAGAGAAGTTCATAGGAATTAGAAGTTGCGAAACAATGTACCGAGATCTTACTTGATGTACGGCCGCACTTCTGTTAGGTTGTTGAAGAGATAGAGCGAAATGGTGCGCCATTCTTCAACATCCAACCTTACTGGTTTCCAACCACTGGCTGGTGCGAGATTCCCTTTGAATAGGCTGAGGTTGGATTGACCCTTTTGAGGTTCGTCAGCATTGTACCGAGGCTTCGGATTATGCAAATGACGATTTTTGGCTTCGTAGTGTGCTGTCACGAAGTTTGCCGCCTCCTCAGTGATGAATGCCTCGGCCATCGATCCTTCTATTCTACGTTTATTTTTACATTTTGCTCGAAGCGTCTTCTGCATCCTCTCAGTTGAGTAGCACCAACGATTTTGCACACCCCCCCCCCAATCGTGCCTCGGTCGGGAGATGCAAAATCAAGTGTTGCATTGGATTAAAGAAGCTTGGCGGAAATATCATCTCTAACTTGCAGATCAACTCCGGCGCCAACTGTTCCATTTCTTCTAGGAGGCCAGGCGATAGTTCTTTCACACAAAGAACACGGAAGAAATAGCTTAGCTCTGCCAGTACTAGCCATTCATCCTTAGGGATGAAGCCACGCAACATCACCGGCATTATCCGCTAATTCCATATGTGCCAATCATGACTTTTTAGACCAGATATTTTCAATTTTTGAAGACTCACTCCCCTCTTTAGATTTGCTGCATACCCATCGGGGAACATCAACTGCATTTTCACCCACAAATTAATTTCCTTCATAGCTGGCCTTCCAAGATTGAACCATGCCTTTCGCTTCGTCCAGTTCCCCTTTCCTTTCGGTTCTTCCATGTTTTGTAACGGTCTATCACATAGCTCCTCTTGATCGACTCTAGCCTTAGTATTATCCTTTGATTTCCCCTCTATGCCGAACAATGTACCAAAAATTGCTTCGGCGATATTCTTTTCAGTGTGCATCACGTCGATGTTGTGTGGGCAAAGGAGGTCTTTGAAGTAAGGCAGATCCCAGAAGCATGTCTTGTGAGTCCAGGCATGTTCCTTATTATACCCCTTGAAATACCCTGGACGCTCTAGATCTGGCTCAAGAGCGTTTAACTGATCTAGGGTTTGTTGGCCTTTCAACGCAGGTGGTGCAGAGTGTTTGAGAACTCTACCTTTGATGAAGTTCTTCTTGTCTTTCCTGAACTTATGGCGAGGATGTAGAAACGGTCAATGCAACTCGAAGCAACTATACTTGTGCCCTGCCGTCAGCCAACGAAACTCAAGAGCTCCCTTGCATGTGGGGCACGGGAACCTTCCATGCACACACCAGCCAACGAATAGCGCATACGCCGGCAAGTCATGCGTCGAGTACATGTACCGGGCAAGCATTATGAAGTTCTGTTTGCTAAAGGCGTCGTATGTCTTGAACCCATTATCCCAAGCTTCTTGCAATTCGTCCTTAAGCGGCTGCATGTACACATTCATATTCTTCCCCGGATAGTTGGGCCCTGGAATTATCAACATCAGGAAAATGTTCTTTCTTTGCATAATCTGCCCGGGGGGGGGAGATTGAGTGGAATGACAAACATGGGCCAACAGCTGTATGGGGTTGCCATCTGACCAAACACACTGAACCCATCTATGCTGATGGCGACTCGAGGATGCCTTGGATCTGCCTTTTTTCCTTATGTAATGCATCGAAGCGCTTCCACGCTTCACCATCCGATGTGTGCACCATCATCACATTCCCATCTGCATCTAGTTCGGTTCTTTTGCCCGATTTGTGCCATGTCATCTGTCTGGCTGTCTCTTCGACCATGAAAAGACGCTGAAGTATTGGTACGATTGGCATATACCGAAGAACATTAACGGGTATTTTGGTCTGCGTATTCTCATCCATACCGTTGTCTACCACAACATACCTGGAAGAATTGCAAATGGGACAATAGTTCAAGTCCTCATACTGAAGCCTAAATAAGACACATCCTTTCTCATAGGCATGTATCTTCTCATAGGGCATCTTAAGAGCACGGAGGATTTTGTCTGACTGGTACAGGTTTGGAGGTAGCACATGGCCTTTGGGTAGAAATCGTCTGAATAGTGTCATCATCGCGTCGTAGCATACTCTGCCCAAGTTGAATTGAGCCTTCAAAGGCATTATTTGTGAGATGGCATCCTGCTGAAAAGCTCAGTGTGCTTGTGGAGAGGACGTTTTGAGGACTCCAACATTTCAGTGAAGGCCTTTGCAGATTCCTCCATCTCCTCGTCCAAGTCCCGAGCATCGTCAAAGTCTTGCACCATGTCTGCGGTCCCGGTACCATGCTCGTCGGTGCGACGACGAACCACCTCGGCTCTGGCACGTTGGGCAGACTCACCATGTAATGTCCAGACCGTGTAACCAGGCGTAAAACCAAATTTCTGCAGGTCTTTACTCATTTGAAGCTCGTCCCTCTTTTTATAGTTGTCGCAACGGGCACAGGGGCACCAGCTTAATTCCTGGCCATTTGCAAATGCGGCTCTAACAAACCCCTTGGTTTTTGTTAACCATTCCTCGGTCCAAACTTTCTGACTAGTGTAACCGGTGTACATCCACGCACGATCACTCATATTGACTTCCTATTGGACACACAAGAAATATATACATAATTAAGAAAACCATATCCATTAGTTAATGGAGTTTGTCAGTTTTATTACGTCCATGCAACCTACACGCTAAAAGGTAAAGATAGGTCCTAATCCCACCCGAGTATGTGTAGATTGGGTTCGTTTTCCCATGCTCTGCTCCGAATCCGACGCAAAATTTCGGCAGCACCTCCCCGCTATTCTCCTGATACACGTCTCGGCAATAAGCAGAGAGGATGTGTACCCGGAGAACAACAGGGAGGCACTGACAAAATTCTGCATCGGATCCGGAGCAGAGCATATGGGAAAACGAATCCAATCTACACATACTCGGGCTGTCCATGGATAACGTTGGACAATTCAAAAGAATCACGATTATAAATATGAAAATGCATGCATATTTATAGATGTAACCCTTTCGAACGGGAGACGCATAGTGGTTATGCATACTGATGATTGACACCTATAGCTAGCAAGTTTCATCGGCACGAAGACCGAAACAGAGCAAATGAAGGGGGAAGGAGGAGATGTCATTTGTGCTCACCAACGAACGCAGGGGCGGAGCTCGTCGAACACTAGACCCTCGCAGCGATGAAATAACTGCACATTTAAATCGAAAGATGAGTAACATAGCAATTTTGTTTCTTCCGTCGACCTAACTAAATATTTACAACAGGATGAGCGGGTTAGGGGGTCCTTGGCGTCGATGGAACCCTAAATAGCAAGTATCATCGGTGCGAGATACATGTGGCGCTCGGCGTTGAACACTAGATCCACATCCCACAAGTGAAGCCGGCGCCCAGCGTCCCGCAACAATAGTTCTGGTGGCCGATGACGGTCGAACACCTTGGCGAATTTGTTTGGCAGCCTCTGCGATGAGGATTAAAGCCAAGTTTTGAAATTTCAAACAACCAAACCGACTTGAGTCAGTTTGGGTGTTTCAAGTTTCAACACTTGCCTTTTAATCATCATCGCAGAGGCTGCCAGACAAATTCGCAATGGTGTTCGACCGCCAGAGACGCCGAGAACAGTTGCTTTGGGACGCCGGACGTCGGCGTCACTTGTGGGACGTGGATGTAGTGTTCGACACCGACGGCCACATGTATCTCGCACCGACGATACTTGCTCTTTAGGGTTCCATCGACACCGAGGAACCCCCTAACCCGCTCGTCCCCGGGCGCTCTCAGGTATGGTGACGCACGGTCGACGGGTCAGCACTCGGACCGGCGGGTTCTCGGCATGGGCGTCGGGACCAGCGGGACCCACTGGCTCCACCTGTTGGGGAACGTAGTAATTTCAAAAAAGTTCCTACACACACGCAAGATCATGGTGATGCATAGCAACGAGAGGGGAGAGTGTTGTCTACGTACCCTCGTAGACCGTAAGCGGAAGCGTTTATCAACGCGGTTGATGTAGTCGTACACCTTCACGATCCGTCCCGATCAAGTACCGAACGTACGGCACCTCCGCGTTCAGCACACGTTCAGCTCGATGACTGATACGTCTCCAACGTATCTATAATTTATGAAGTATTCATGCTATTATATTATCCATCTTGGATGTTTATGGGCTTTATTAAACACTTTTATATTACTTTTGGGACTAACCTATTGACCCAGAGCCCAGTGCCAATTCCTGTTTTTTTCCCCTGTTTCAGTGTTTCGAAGAAAAGGAATATCAAACGGAGTCGAAACGGAATGAAACCTTCTGGAGAAGTTATTTTTAGAAAGAAAGCAACCCGATAGACTTGGAGTGCACGTCAAGAAAGAAACGAGGGAGGCACGAGGCAGGGGCGCGCCCTCCACCCTCGTGGGCCCCTCGTGGCTCCCCTGACGTACTTCTTTCACCTATATATACCAATATACCCTAAAACCTTCGGGGAACAGAATAGATCTGGAGTTCCGCCGCCGCAAGCCTCTGTAGCCACCAAAAACCAATCAGGACCCTGTTCCGGCACCCTGCCGGAGGGGGGAACCCTCACCGGTGGCCATCTTCATCATCCCGGCGCTCTCCATGACGAGGAGGGAGTAGTTCACCCTCGGGGCTGAGGGTATGTACCAGTAGCTATGTGTTTGATCTCTCTCTCTCTCTCGTGTTCTTGATTTGGCACGATCTTGATGTATCGCGAGCTTTGCTATTATAGTTGGATCTTATGTTGCTTCTCCCCCTCTACTCTCTTGTAATGGATTGAGTTTTCCCTTTGAAGTTATCTTATCGGATTGAGTCTTTAATGATTTGAGAACACTTGATGTATGTCTTGTCGTGCGTATCTGTGGTGACAATGGGATATCACGTGATTCACTTGATGTATGTTTTGGTGATCAACTTGCGGGTTCCGCCCATGAACCTATGCATAGGGGTTGGCACACGTTTTTGTCTTGATTCTCCGGTAGAAACTTTGGGGCACTCTTTGAGGTTCTATGTGTTGGTTGAATAGATGAATCTGAGATTGTGTGATGCATATCGTATAATCATACCCACGGATACTTGAGGTGACATTGGAGTATCTAGGTGACATTAGGGTTTTGGTTGATTTGTGTCTTAAGGTGTTATTCTAGTACGAACTCTAGGGCTGTTTGTGACACTTATAGGAATAGCCCAACGGATTGATTGGAAAGAATAACTTTGAGGTGGTTTCGTACCCTACCATAATCTCTTCGTTTGTTCTCCGCTATTAGTGACTTTGGAGTGACTCTTTGTTGCATGTTGAGGGATAGTTATATGATCCAATTATGTTATTACTGTTGAGAGAACTTGCACTAGTGAAAGTATGAACCCTAGGCCTTGTTCCTACACATTGCAATACCGTTTACGCTCACTTTTATCATTAGTTACCTTGCTGTTTTTATATTTTCAGTTTACAAAAACCTATATCTACCATCCATATTGCACTTGTATCACCATCTCTTCGCCGAACTAGTGCACCTATACAATTTACCATTGTATTGGGTGTGTTGGGGACACAAGCGACTCCTTGTTATTTGGTTGCAGGGTTGTTTGAGAGAGACCATCTTCATCCTATGCCTCCCACGGATTGATAAACCTTAGGTCATCACTTGAGGGAAATTTGCTACTGTCCTACAAACCTCTGCACTTGGAGGCCCAACAACGTCTACAAGAAGAAGGTTGTGTAGTAGACATCAAGCTCTTTTCTGGCGTCGTTGCCGGGGAGGTTAGTGCTTGAAGGTATATATTTAGATATTGCAATCGAATCTTTTAGTTTCTTCTTTTATCACTAGTTTAGTTTATAAAAGAAAACTACAAAAAATGGAATTGAGTTTGTCTCATATGCTTCATCTTTTTAATATCTTTCGTGAGTATGATGGAAAGGAGAATTGTGCTCAAGTGCTAGGGGAAGAAATCTATAAAATGTTTGGCACTAAACATTTGAATGATGAGCATGATTGCAATGTTGTTAGTATGAATTCTTTGAATACCCATGATGCTAATGATATGCAAAGCCATAAGCTTGGGGAAGCTATGTTTGATGAAGATGATATTTTTTGTCCCCCAAGCTTTGATGAGCAAAATTACTATGATGAAAGAATGCCTTCTATCTATGATGATTATTGTGATGACACGTATGCTATAAAGAATAATGATAACCATGAAACTTGTCATCTTGATCTTAATTTTCAATCACATGATAGTTATTTTGTTGAGTTTGCTCCCACTACTATTCATGAGAATAATTTTGCTTATGTGGAGAGTAATAAAAATTCTATGCTTGTAGATAATGAAAAGAATGCTTTAGGTGATGGTTATATTGTTGAATTCATTCATGATGCTACTGAAAATTATTATGAGGGAGGAACATTTGCTTGTAGGAATTGCAATAATATCAAGTTTCCTCTTTATGTGCTCAAAGTTTTGAAGTTATGCTTGTTTTGCCTTCCTATGATAGTTGATTATTGTTCCCATAAGTTGTTTGGTCACAAAATCCCTATGCATAGGAAGTGGGTTAGGCTTAAATGTTCTAGTCATATTCTTCATGATGCTCTCTTTATGTTTCAATTCTTATCTTTTATGTGAGCATCATTGAAATCATCATGCCTAGCTAGGGGCATTAAACGATAGCGCTTGTTGGGAGGCAACCCAACTTTATTTTTGTTCCTTGCTTTTTGGTTCTGTTTAGTAATAAATTTTTCATTTAGCTTCTGGTTAGATGTGGTTTTATGTTTTAATTAGTGTTTGTGCCAAGTTAAACCTATAGGATCTTCTTGGATGATAGTTGTTTGATCTTGCTGAAAATTCCAGAAACTTTCTGTTCACGAAAACAATTGTTAAAAATCACCAGAACGTGATAAAATACTGATTCCAATTGCAGAAGATCAATAAACAAATTGTCTAAGTCGTCCTATTTTGGTAAAATTTTTGGAGTTCCATAAGTTTGCGTTAGTTACAGATTACTACAGACTGTTCTGTTTTCGACAGATTCTGTTTTCCGTGTGTTGTTTGCTTATTTTGATGAATCTATGGCTAGCATCGGAGGTTATGAACCATAGAGAAGTTGGAATACAGTAGGTTTAACACCAATACAAATAAATGATGAGTTCATTACAGTACCTTGAAGTGGTGTTTTCTTTTCTTTCACTAACGGAGCTCACGAGACCTTCTGTTTAGTTTTGTGTTGTGAAGTTTTAAAGTTTTGGGTAAAGATTCGATGGACTATGGAATAAGGAGTGGCAAGAGCCTAAGCTTGGGGATGCCCAAGGCACCCCAAGGTAATATTCAAGGACAACCAAGAGCCTAAGCTTGGGGATGCCCCGGAAGGCATCCCCTCTTTCGTCTTCATTCATCGGTAACTTTACTTGGAGCTATATTTTTATTCACCACATGATATGTGTCTTGCTTAGAGCGTCATTTTATTTTCTTTAGATTTGCTTGCTGTTTGAATAAAATACCAAGATATGAAATTATTAAATTAGAGAGAGTGTTCACATAGCTACATAATTATTTAACTACTCATTGATCTTCACTTATATCTTTTTGGAGTAGTTTGTCATTTACTCGTGTGCTTCACTTATATCCTATGAGTAAATAGTTGAATGGTTTGAATGTCATAAATCTGAAATTATATATGTTTCATATGCTTATCCCATGGGGAGTAATGACTTCACATATAAGAAGTAGAGGTGGTAAATTTATTGAAGGTTAGCAAACATTGTATTGGTCACTTGAACAATTCATGAAAGAATATTGAAGGAAGAGAGATTTCACATATAAATATACTATCTTGGACATCTTCTATGATTGTGAGCCCCATTAATTATTTTCAAACCTGAACAAATTAGTTGAAGTTGGACAAGGAAGACAACATAATTAGTTATGCTTGGGTATATTTGTATAGAAGTTATATTGTTATGGATCCTCTAACATGTGGTGCTTGCTATTTATAATCCTTTGCTAGCCAAAATATCTGTACTAAGCGGGAATACTGCTTGTGCATCCAAACTCCTTGAACCAAGTTTCTTCCATGAGTGTCCACCATACCTACCTATATGCGGTATTTACCTGCCGTTCCAAGTAAATTTGCATGTGCCAAACTCTAAACCTTCAAATAATAATCTGTTTTGTATGCCCGAATCGCTCATGTAGCGACTAGGGGCTAACAGTATCTTCCATGCTAGGTGGGTTATTCTCACGATGAGTGGACTCCACTCATCATTCACGAGAAAATGGCCGGTAACTGGGATGCCCAGTCCCACGATCAAAAGATCAAAATCAAATCAAAAATAATTGCAAACAAAACTCCCCCAGGTTTGATGTTAGTTGGAGGCACCCGTTGTTTCGGGCAAGCCATGGATTGATGATTGTTGGTGGAGGGGGAGTAAAAATATTTACCTTTCTGTTTGGGAACCGCCTATAATGTATGTAGTATGGAAGATATTGGGAACTCTTGGTCGTTATGTTGACAATGAAAGCATACCTCTCAAAATTATTTTCATCTCTGTTTTTTGCTTCGAGCTCTGGCACCTCTGCAAATCCCTGCTTCCCTCTGCGAAGGGCCTATCTTTTACTTTTATGCAAGAGTCAGTAGTATTCCTTCTCATTCCAACCTACTCTTTAGTTGGCAAGCATCATGTGATGGAAAGATCTAGGCATATATGGCCATTCAAATATATTTGAGCATGAATTATTACTGTTGACATTACCCCTGAGGTAAAAGGTTGGGAGGCGAAACATTAAGCCCCTATCTTTCTCTGTGTTCGATGAATACTATTTGTTCTAAAAATATGCTTTGAGTGGTAGCAATCATGGAAGACTAAATGATAGTTGAGTATGTGAAGTTTGCTGAATCAAAGCTCTGACATAGACTCTTCCTGAAAATAAGATGAATTGTAATTGTTTGATGACTAATAACACGGTTTGTTAGTTTTCAAGAAAGTTTATGTTCTATACTTTAACATGTGAATAGTTTGTTACTTGATCATGCAAAGTTTTATGATATGAGCTACTGTTATGACATATAATGATGCTAGAAAAGGTGATTGAAATTATCATTGATCAAACTTGTGCACTTGCTAGCATTCACACTTCATAAATTCTTTCTTTTATCATTTACCTACTCGAGGAAGAGCAGGAATTAAGCTTGGGGATGCTGATACGTCTCCAACGTATCTATAATTTATGAAGTATTCATGCTATTATATTATCCATCTTGGATGTTTATGGGCTTTATTAAACACTTTTATATTACTTTTGGGACTAACCTATTGACCCAGAGCCCAGTGCCAGTTCCTGTTTTTTTCCCTTGTTTCAGTGTTTCGAAGAAAAGGAATATCAAACGGAGTCGAAACGGAATGAAACCTTCTGGAGAAGTTATTTTTGGAAAGAAAGCAACCCGATAGACTTGGAGTGCACGTCGGGAAAGAAACGAGGGAGGCACGAGGCAGGGGGGCGCGCCCACCCCCCTGGGCGCGCCCTCCACCCTCGTGAGCCCCTCGTGGCTCCCCTGACGTACTTCTTTCACCTATATATACCAATATACCCTAAAACCTTCGGGGAACAGAATAGATCTGGAGTTCCGCCGCCGCAAGCCTCTGTAGCCACCAAAAACCAATCGGGACCCTGTTCCGGCACCCTGCCGGAGGGGGGAACCCTCACCGGTGGCCATCTTCATCATCCCGGCGCTCTCCATGATGAGGAGGGAGTAGTTCACCCTCGGGGCTGAGGGTATGTACCAGTAGCTATGTGTTTGATCTCTCTCTCTCTCGTGTTCTTGATTTGGCATGATCTTGATATATCGCGAGCTTTGCTATTATAGTTGGATCTTATGTTGCTTCTCCCCCTCTACTCTCTTGTAATGGATTGAGTTTTCCCTTTGAAGTTATCTTATCGGATTGAGTCTTTAATGATTTGAGAACACTTGATGTATGTCTTGCCGTGCGTATCTGTGGTGACAATGGGATATCACGTGATTCACTTGATGTATGTTTTGGTGATCAACTTGCGGGTTCCGCCCATGAACCTATGCATAGGGGTTGGCACACGTTTTCGTCTTGATTCTCTGGTAGAAACTTTGGGGCACTCTTTGAGGTTCTATGTGTTGGTTGAATAGATGAATCTGAGATTGTGTGATGCATATCGTATAATCATACCCACGGATACTTGAGGTGACATTGGAGTATCTAGGTGACATTAGGGTTTTGGTTGATTTGTGTCTTAAGGTGTTATTCTAGTACGAACTCTAGGGCTGTTTGTGACACTTATAGGAATAGCCCAACGGATTGATTGGAAAGAATAACTTTGAGGTGGTTTCGTACCCTACCATAATCTCTTCGTTTGTTCTCCGCTATTAGTGACTTTGGAGTGACTCTTTGTTGCATGTTGAGGGATAGTTATATGATCCTATTATGTTATTATTGTTGAGAGAACTTGCACTAGTGAAAGTATGAACCCTAGGCCTTGTTTCTACACATTGCAATACCGTTTACGCTCACTTTTATCATTAGTTACCTTGCTGTTTTTATATTTTCAGTTTACAAAAACCTATATCTACCATCCATATTGCACTTGTATCACCATCTCTTCGCCGAACTAGTGCACCTATACAATTTAACATTGTATTGGGTGTGTTGGGGACACAAGAGACTCCTTGTTATTTGGTTGCAGGGTTGTTTGAGAGAGACCATCTTCATCCTACGCCTCCCACGGATTGATAAACCTTAGGTCATCCACTTGAGGGAAATTTGCTACTTTCCTACAAACCTCTGCACTTGGAGGCCCAACAACGTCTACAAGAAGAAGGTTGTGTAGTAGACATCAATGACGTCCTCGCCTTCCTGATCCAGCAAGAGGGGCGAAGTAGTAGATGAGTTCCAGCAGCACGACGGCGTGGTGACGGTGTTGGTGAAGAACAATCTCCGCAGGGCTTCGCCTAAGCACTACGAAAACTATGACGGAGGATAAACTAGAGGGGACGGGGTTGCCGGTAGACGGCTTGGTGTTTCTTGATGTGTCTTGGGTGCTAGCCCTACCCCTCTATTTATATGTTGAGCCCTGGGGTCGAAACTTGGAGTAAAAGCCTCCTCAAAGTCGGTTTTGCCCGAAAGGCAAGATTCCTTCTCGGACTCCAGGGCTAGACGCCAGGGTTCCCGGCGTCTACCCCCTAGACACCAGGGTTCCTGGCGTCTAGCCTCTGGTCTCCGCAAAACTTCCTTTTGCACTTTCCAAAAGCCTCGTGGGCTTTCCCCTTTGGCCCAAATAAAGTGTTCTCGTACCCAAACATTTCGGGAAACATCCGGAACCCCTTCTGATGAATTCCGGAACCCTTCCGGAGACCAAACACTATTATCCCATATATCAATCTTTATCTCCGGACCATTCCGGAGTTCCTCGTCATGTCCGTGATCTTATCCGGAACTCCGAACAACATTCGGTTACCAACATACACAACTCATAAATACTATATCGTCAACGAACGTTAAGCGTGCGGACCCTACGGGTTCGAGAACTATGTAGACATGACCGAGACATCTCTCTGGTCAATAACCAATAGCGGAACCTAGATGCCCATATTGGCTCCTACATATTCTACGAAGATCTTTATCGGTCGAACCACATACCAACATATGTTGTTCCCTTTGTCATCGGTATGTTACTTGCCCGAGGTTCGATCGTCGGTATCTCAATACCTAGTTAAATCTCGTTACCGGCAAGTCTCTTTGCTCGTTCCGTAATACATCATCCCGCAACTAACTCATTAGTTACAATGCTTGCAAGGCTTATAGTGATGTGTATTCCCGAGTGGGCTCAGAGATACCTCTCCGACAATCGGAGTGACAAATCCTAATCTCAAAATACGCCAACTCAACAAGTACCTTTGGAGACACTTGTAGAGCACCTTTATAATCACCCAGTTACATTGTGACGTTTGGTAGCACACAAAGTGTTCCTCCGGTAAACGGGAGTTGCATAATCTCATAGTCATAGGAACATGTATAAGTCATGAAGAAAGCAATAGCAACGTACTAAATGAGCAAGTGCTAAGCTAACGGAATGGGTCAAGTCAATCACATCATTCTCCTAATGATGTGATCCCGTTAATCAAATGACAACACATGTCTATGGCTAGGAAACATAACCATCTTTGATCAACGAGCTAGTCAAGTAGAGGCATACTAGTGACACTCTGTTTGTCTATGTATTCACACATGTATCAAGTTTCCGGTTAATACAATTCTAGCATGAATAATAAACATTTATCATGATATAAGGACATAAATAATAACTTTATTATTGCCTCTAGGGCATATTTCGTTCAGTCTCCCACTTGCACTAGAGTCAATAATCTAGATTACACAGTAATGATTCTAACACCCATGGAGCCTTGGTGCTGATCTTGTTTTGCTCGTGGAAGAGGCTTAGTCAACGGGTCTGCAACATTCAGGTCCGTATGTATCTTGCAAATCTCTATGTCTCCCACCTGGACTTGATCCCGGATGGAGTTGAAGCGTGTCTTGATGTGCTTGGTTCTGTTGTGAAATCTGGATTCCTTTGCCAAGGCAATTGCACCAGTATTGTCACAAAAGATTTTCATTGGACCCGATGCACTAGGTATGACACCTAGGTCGGATATGAACTCCTTCATCCAGACTCCTTCATTCGCTCCTTCCGAAGCAGCAATGTACTCCGCTTCACACGTAGATCCCGCCACGACGCTTTTTTTAGAACTACTCCAACTGACAGCTCCACCGTTCAATATAAATACGTATCCGGTTTGCGATTTAGAATCGTTCGGATCAGTGTCAAAGCTTGCATCAACGTAACCATTTACGATGAGCTCTTTGTCACCTCCATAAATGAGAAACATATCCTTAGTCCTTTTCAGGTATTTCAGGATGTTCTTGACCGTTGTCCAGTGATCCACTCCTGGATTACTTTGGTACCTCCCTGCTAAACTAATAGCAAGGCACACATCAGGTCTGGTACACAGCATTGCATACATGATAGAGCCTATGGCTGGAGCATAGGGAACATCTTTCATTTTCACTCTATCTTCTGCAGTGGTCGGGCATTGAGTCTTACTCAACTTCACACCTTGTAACACAGGCAAGAACCCTTTCTTTGCCTGATCCATTTTGAACTTCTTCAAAACTTTGTCAAGGTATGTGCTTTGTGAAAGTACAATTAAGCGTCTTGATCTATCTCTATAGATCTTGATGCCCAATATGTAAGTAGCTTCACCGAGGTCTTTCATTGAAAAACTCTTATTCAAGTATCCTTTTATGCTATCCAGAAATTCTACATCATTTCCAATCAATAATATGTCATCCACATATAATATTAGAAATGCTATAGATCTCCCACTCACTTTCTTGTAAATACAGGCTTCTCCAAAAGTCTGTACAAAACCATATGCTTTGATCACACTATCAAAACGTTTATTCCAACTCCGAGAGGCCGGCACCAGTCCATAAATGGATCGCTGGAGCTTGCACACTTTGTTAGCTCCCTTTGGATCGATAAAACCTTCAGGTTGCATCATATACAACTCTTCTTCCAAAAATCCATTCAGGAATGCAGTCTTTACATCAATTTGCCTAATTTCGTAATCATAAAATGCGGCAATTGCTAACATGATTCGGACGGACTTAAGCATCGCTACGGGTGAGAAGGTCTCATCGTAGTCAACTCCTTGAACTTGTCAAAAACCTTTCGCAACAAGTCGAGCTTTGTAGACAGTAGCATTACCATCAGCGTCTGTCTTCTTCTTGAAGATCCATTTATTTTAGATGGCTTGCCAATCATCCGACAAGTCAACCAAAGTCCATACTTTGTTCTCATACATGGATCCCATCTCAGATTTCATGGCCTCAAGCCATTTTGCGGAATCTGGGCTCATCATCGCTTCCTCATAGTTCGTAGGTTCGTCATGGTCTAGTAACATGACCTCCAGAATAGGATTACCGTACCACTCTGGTGCGGATCTTACTCTGGTTGACATACGAGGCTTGGCAGTAACTTGATCTGAAGTTTCATGATCATCATCATTAATTAGTGTAGGTGTCAAAGGAACCGGTTTCTGTGATGAACTACTTTCCAATAAGGGAGCAGGTACAGTTACCTCATCAAGTTCTACTTTCCTCCCACTCACTTCTTTCGAGAGAAACCCCTTCTCTAGAAAGGATCCAAATTTAGCAACAAAAGTCTTGCCTTCGGATCTGTGATAGAGGGTGTACCCAACAGTCTCCTTTGGGTATCCTATGAAGACACATTTCTCCGATTTGGGTTCGAGCTTATCAGGTTGAAGCTTTTTCACATAAGCATCGCAGCCCCAAACTTTAAGAAACGACAACTTTGGTTTCTTGCCAAACCATAGTTCATAAGGCGTCGTCTCAACGGATTTAGATGGTGCCCTATTTAACGTGAATGCAGCCGTCTCTAAAGCATAACCCCAAAATGATAGCGGTAAATCAGTACGAGACATCATAGATCGCACTATATCTAGTAAAGTACGATTACGACGTTCGGACACACCATTACACTGTGGTGTTCCGGGTGGCGTGAGTTGCGAAACTATTCTGCATTGTTTCAAATAAAGACCAAACTCGTAACTCAAATATTCTCCTCCACGATCAGATCGTAGAAACTTTATTTTCTTGTTACGATGATTTTCTACTTCACTCTGAAATTCTTTGAACTTTTCAAATGTTTCAGACTTATGTTTCATTAAGTAGATATATCCATATCTGCTCAAATCATCTGTGAAGGTGAGAAAATAACGATACCCGCCGCGCGCCTCAATATTCATTGGACCACATACATCAGTATGTACGATTTCCAACAAATCTGTCGCTCGCTCCATAGTTCCGGAGAACGGCGTTTTAGTCATCTTGCCCATGAGGCATGGTTCGCAAGTACCAAGTGATTCATAATCAAGTGATTCCAAAAGTCCATCGGAATGGAGTTTCTTGATGCGCTTTACACCAATATGACCTAAACGGTAGTGCCACAAATAAGTTGCACTATCATTATCAACTCTGCATCTTTTCGCTTCAATATTATGAATATGTGTATCACTACTATCGAGATTTAATATAAATAGACCACTCCTCAAGGGTGCATGACCATAAAGATATTACTCATATAAATAGAACAACCATTATTCTCTGATTTAAATGAATAACTGTCTCGCATCAAACAAGATCCAGATATAATGTTCATGCTCAACGCTGGCACCAAATAACAATTATTTAGGTCTAAAACTTATTCCGAAGGTAGATGTACAGGTAGCGTGCCGACCGCGATCACATCGACTTTGGAACCATTTCCCACGCGCATCGTCATCTCGTCCTTAGCCAATCTTCGCTTAATCCGTAACCCGTGTTTCGAGTTGCAAATATTAGCAACAGAACCAGTATCAAATACCCAGGTGCTACTGCGAGCATTAGTAAGGTACACATCAATAACATGTATATCACATATACCTTTGTTCACCTAGCCATCCTTCTTATCCTCCAAATACTTGGGGCAGTTCCGCTTCCAGTGACCAGTTTGCTTGCAGTAGAAGCACTCAGTCTCAGGCTTAGGTCCAGACTTGGGTTTCTTCTCCTGAACAACAACTTGTTTGCCGCTCTTCTTGAAGTTCCCCTTCTTCTTCCCTTTGCCCTTTTTCTTGAAACTGGTGGTCTTGTTGACCATCAACACTTGATGCTCCTTCTTGATTTCTACCTCCGCAGCCTTTAGCATTGCGAAGAGCTCGGGAATTGTCTTATCCATCCCTTGCATATTATAGTTCATCACAAAGCTCTTGTAGCTTGGTGGCAGTGATTGAAGAATTCTGTCAATAACACTATCATCCGGAAGATTAACTCCCAGTTGAATGAAGTGATTATTATACCCAGACATTTTGAGTATATGTTCACTGACAGAACTATTCTCCTCCATCTTGAAGCTGTAGAACTTATTGGAGACTTCATATCTCTCAATCCGGGCATTTGCTTGAAATATTAACTTCAACTCCTGGAACATCTCATATGCTCCATGACGTTCAAAACGTCGTTGAAGTCCCGGTTCTAAGCCGTAAAGCATGGCACACTGAACTATCGAGTAGTCATCAGCTTTGCTCTGCCAGACGTTCATAACATCTGGTGTTGCTCCTGCAGCAGGTTTGGCACCTAGCGGTGCTTCCAGGACGTAATTCTTCTGTGCAGCAATGAGGATAATCCTCAAGTTACGGACCCAGTCCGTGTAATTTTTACCATCATCTTTCAACTTTGCTTTCTCAAGGAATGCATTAAAATTTAACGGAACAACAGCACGGGCCATCTATCTACAACAACATAGACATGCAAAATACTATCAGGTACTAAGTTCATGATAAATTAAAGTTCAGTTAATCAAATTATTAAAGAACTCCCACTTAAATAGACATCCCTCTAATCATCTAAGTGATCATGTGATCCATATCAACTAAACCATGTCCGATCATCACGTGAGATGGAGTAGTTTTCAATGGTGAACATCACTATGTTGATCATATCTTCTATATGATTCACGCTCGACCTTTCGGTCTCAGTGTTCCAAGGCCATATCTGCATATGCTAGGCTCATCAAGTTTAACCTGAGTATTCCACGTGTGCAAAACTGTCTTGCACCCGTTGTATTTGAACGTAGAGCTTATCACACCCGATCATCGCGTGGTGTCTCCGCACGAAGAACTTTCGCAACGGTGCATACTCAGGGAGAACACTTATACCTTGAAATTTAGTGAGAGATCATCTTATAATGCTACCGTCGATCCAAGCAAAATAAGATGAATAAAAGATAAACATCACATGCAACCAATATAAGTGATATGATATGGCCATCATCATCTTGTGCTTGTGATCTCCATCTCCGAAGCACCGTCATGATCACCATCGTCACCGGCACGACACCTTGATCTCCATCGTAGCATCGTTGTCGTCTCGCCAACTATTGCTTCTACGACTATCGCTACCGCTTAGTGATAAAGTAAAGCAATTACAGGGCGATTGTGTTGCATACAATAAAGCGACAATCATATGGCTCCTGCCAGTTGCCGATAACTCGGTTACAAAACATGATCATCTCATACAATAAAATATAGCATCATGTCTTGACCATATCACATCACAACATGCCCTACAAAAACAAGTTAGACGTCCTCTACTTTGTTGTTGCAAGTTTTACGTGGCTGCTACGGGCTGAGCAAGAACTGTTCTTACCTACGCTTCAAAACCAGAATGATAGTTCATCAAGTTAGTGCTGTTTTAACCTTCTCAAGGACCGAGCGTAGCCACACTCGGTTCAACTAAAGTTGGAGAAACTTACACCCGCCTGCCACCTGTGTGCAAAGCACGTCGGTAGAACCAGTCCCGCGTAAGCGTATGCGTAATGTCGGTCCGGGCTGCTTCATCCAACAATACCGCCGAACCAAAGTATGACATGCTGGTAAGCAGTATGACTTGTATCGCCCACAACTCACTTGTGTTCTACTCGTACATATAACATCTACGCAGAAAACCTGGCTCGGGTGCCACTGTTGGGGAACGTAGTAATTTCAAAAAAATTCCTACGCACATGCAAGATCATGGTGATGCATAGCAACGAGGGGAGAGTGTTGTCTACGTACACTCGTAGACCGTAAGCGGAAGCGTTTATCAACGCGGTTGATGTAGTCGTACACCTTCATGATCCGTCCCGATCAAGTACCGAACGTACGGCACCTCCGCGTTCAGCACACGTTCAGCTCGATGACGTCCTTGCCTTCTTGATCCAGCAAGAGGGGCGAAGTAGTAGATGAGTTCCGGCAGCACGACGGCGTGGTGACGGTGTTGGTGAAGAACAATCTCCGCAGGGCTTCGCCTAAGCACTACGAAAACTATGACGGAGGATAAACTAGAGGGGACGGGGTTGCCGGCACACGACTTGGTGTTTCTTGAGGTGTCTTGGGTGCTAGCCCTACCCCTCTATTTATATGTTGAGCCCTGGGGTCGAAACTTGGAGTAAAAGCCTCCTCAAAGCCGGTTTTGCCCGAAAGGCAAGAGTCCTTCTCGGACTCCAGGGCTAGACGTCAGGGTACCGGTGTCTACCCCCTAGACGCCAGGGTTCCTGGCGTCTAGCCTTTGGTCTCCGCAAAACTTCCTTTTGCACTTTCCAAAAGCCTCGTGGGCTTTCCCCTTTGGCCCAAATAAAGTGTTCTCGTACCCAAACAATTCGGGAAACATCCGGAACCCCTTCCGATGAATTCCGGAACCCTTCCGGAGACCAAACACTATTATCCCATATATCAATCTTTATCTCTGGACCATTCCGGAGTTCCTCGTCATGTCCGTGATCTTATCCGGAACTCCGAACAACATTTGGTTACCAACATACATAACTCATAAATACTATATCGTCAACGAACGTTAAGCGTGCGGACCCTACGGGTTCGAGAACTATGTAGACATGACCGAGACATCTCTCTGGTCAATAACCAATAGCGGAACCTAGATGCCCATATTGGCTCCTACATATTCTACGAAGATCTTTATCGGTCGAACCGCATAACAACATACGTTGTTCCCTTTGTCATCGGTATGTTACTTGCCCGAGGTTCGATCGTCGGTATCTCAATACCTAGTTCAATCTCGTTACCGGCAAGTCTCTTTACTCGTTCCGTAATACATCATCCCGCAACTAACTCATTAGTTACAATGCTTGCAAGGCTTATAGTGATGTGTATTACCGAGTGGGCCCAGAGATACCTCTCCGACAATCGGAGTGACAAATCCTAATCTCGAAATACGCCAACTCAACAAGTACCTTTGGAGACACCTGTAGAGCACCTTTATAATCACCCAGTTACGTTGTGACGTTTGGTAGCACACAAAGTGTTCCTCCGGTAAACGGGAGTTGCATAATCTCATAGTCATAGGAACATGTATAAGTCATGAAGAAAGCAATAGCAACATACTAAACGATCAAGTGCTAAGCTAACGGAATAGGTTAAGTCAATCACATCATTCTCATAATGATGTGATCCCGTTAATAAAATGACAACTCATGTCTATGGCTAGGAAACATAACCATCATTGATCAACGAGCTAGTCAAGTAGATGCATACTAGTGACACTCTGTTTGTCTATGTATTCACACATGTATCATGTTTTCGGTTAATACAATTCTAGCATGAATAATAAACATTTATCATGATATAAGGAAATAAATAATAACTTTATTATTGCCTCTAGGGCATATTTCCTTCACCACCATCTATGCCCTCGGCAACCCTCTTCCTTTTTCCCTTTTTCCTCTTGTTCTACTTATTCTTCTTTTTTTCAATTTTCTTCTTCTTCTAATTATCTAAACCTAAATCTGGCAGTAACCTAATCCTACCACTATAACCTAAATCTAAACACAAAAAACAGTAAAAAAAATTACCTTGGCTCCGGCAGTCGTGGAGGAGGCGGCTGGCGCCGGGGCGGGGCGGTGAGCCAGGGGTGGTGTGGGGCGGGGCGGCGAGCCGGGGTGGGCCGGGTGCCGCGGCAAGCC
>NC_057802.1:486443431-486451010 GCF_018294505.1 Triticum aestivum | reverse complement strand
GTCCGCTGCACCGCCAGCGCACTCTCCGGCGGCTCCGCTCCGGCGTCCTTGGCCACTCCCTTGCCCTTGGTGGATTTTGGCGCCATGGCGGCTGGGGGAGGAGGGCGGGACAGAGGGCGGCGGAAGCGCAACGACGGCGAGTAGGAGCGAAGCTTGGAGAAGAAGAGGAAGACGAGCGGAGGCTTTCGAGATTGGGATTGCGCGAAGGGTAAAAGGAACAGTGCGCTCGCGGTTATCCCTTTTTATGGGGAAGCCGCGGGTCGCGCTGCCCATTTACTGCGATGTGACACATGCGTGCAGGAAACCGCCCCACGCATGCCACCCACGTCACGCGCACCCCTCCACGCCACGCCGCGCCACGCGCGGGTCGTGGGAAGCAAACCGCGCGAAGAATTTAACCATGGGAAAAACCGCCCCGCCTGCCCGCGCACCGTTTTGGGCCTAGCCCAACAACGTGTCACGCTTATGTGTGGCCTAGGCCCGGGGACTCCTGTCGGTGTACAAAAGGAGGGGCACACTTTTGTACCCATTTACTTGTGCACGGGCAGTCGGAGCCGCGCCCACGGTCACGCCAAGCAGAACAGGGGAGGTGAGCCAAGGTAAGACCGAAGCCCGAGGCTACCAGAGCAACGCCAAGGCCAAGACCACAAGAGAGCAGAGGGACGAAGCAGGTTCTCCCGGCAAGACACTTGCCGGGGCAGCTCGTCCCACACCAACAGAGCGAGCCACCCTTGAGCCCACGGTCCCCAACACCATCATCCACGTGGGGCCAAGGCTCGGGAGGCACCTCTGTGGTGGCATGCAGATCTTTGTGAAGACATATTCAAGATCAGATGGGGATTAGAAGACGACGATCCTCGACAAGATCCTTGCCGAGGAAGGCCACCAGACCCCCAGCAAGGTCCTTGCCGGGGACGACAGCGCGCCGCGGCAAGACTCTTGCGGGCCACACGGCAAGACCCTTGCCGGGCCACCCGGCAAGGCCCTCGCCAAGGACGACTGCGGGCCAACCGCCAGGCCCGCGCCAACCAAGTTTCCACCGCCGTTCACATGCAGTTGCCAGCCCAACCAGTTGGGCAGGCACCTGCGTGGCAACATGCAGCTTCCAGGCCAACTCAGCAGACGCCTGCGTGGCGGCATGCAGATCTTCGTGAAGGTTCCACCACCGTGCCACCCCAGCTACCTGCCTGCCTACATGGCACCGCATGCCTCGCTGGCCAGGGCGCGTGTCGAAGCGAGGAGGAGCAGCGACGGACGGGACGGGCCTCGCCCCCGTCCCCGATAAAGCAAGGGGACACCTAAGCTACGCATTAAATGTGTCTTGTCCTGTAATACGAGCGATAAGCTCGCAATACTATATGCCTTTCCACCTCCTGTATGCCACTGTGGCAGCCCCTTTCGCCTATAAAACGAGGCCCATGGCATACTGGAGAAGGATTCGGCTCTTTCGAACTGCACGCCCACCACAGCTAGTTCGAGAGCTCAAGAACGCTCTGAAATACACCCACCAAAGCAGGACTAGGGTTTTACGCATCCTCGCGGCCCGAACCTGGGTAAACGATCCTTGTGCTGACTACTGATCCTGCTCTTCTTACAACCCTGCGCCCCGGCATCCGTAGTAGGGATTCTTGTGATCCCATAGGTGTAGTTCCACACCGACAATACAATGTAACTCTTTTGCGGTGTGTTTGTTGGGATCCGATGAATTTTGAGTTTATGATCAGTCATATCTTTTTATATCCATGAAAGTTATTTGAGTTTCTTTGATCTCTTATATGCATGATTGCTTATAGCCTCGTATTTCTTCTCTGATATTTGGGTTTTGTTTGGCCAACTTCATCTATTTATCTTGCAATGGGAAGAGGTGCCCGGTAGTGGGTTCGATCTTACGGTGCTCGATCCCAGTGACATAAAGGGAAATGGCACGTATGTATCATTGCTACTAAGGATAAAAAGACGAGATCTATATCTACGCAATAGATAAACGAATCTTGTCTACATCATGTCATCATTCTTATTGCATTACTCCATTTTCCATGAACTTAATACACTAGATGCATGCTGGATAGCGGTCGATGTGTGGAGTAATAGTAGTAGATGCAGGCAGGAGTCGGTCTACTAATCTTGGACGTGATGCCTATGTAATGACCATTGCCTAGATATCATCATAATTATTTGAGGTTCTATCAATCGCCCAAAGGTAATTTGTTTACCCACCGTTTGCTATCTTTCTCAAGAGAAGCCAATAGTGAAACCTACGGGCCCCGGGTCTTCTTCCTCATATATTTGCTTGTGATCTACTTTTCCTTTGCATTTTTATTCAGATGTATTAAACAAAAAATACAAAAATACTTTGCTGCACTTTATTTATTTGCGATCTATTATTTCAACATACTACAATTTTCTGGCATCGTTACCCGAAAGGGATTGACAACCCCTTTAACACGTCGGGTTGCGAGGTGTTGTTATTTGTGTGCAGGTGCTATTTACGTTGTGTTGCTTGGTTCTCCTACTGGTTCGATAACCTTGGTTTCTCCACTGAGGGAAATACCTACCTTCGTTGTGCTACATCATCCCTTCCTCTTTGGGGAAATACCGACATAGTCCTAGCAGACAGGAGCTTTTCTGGCGCTATAGTCAGAGAGCGATCAGAATGCTCTTTGTATTTCTGCGCAAAATGGATCGCATCACTCCGCCTAAAGCTTCCCACAATTCTATACCCACCAAGAGGGATGGCTACAGAGGTAGACAGTGCCCACTCGACTTACATGATCTGCGTGGAGGATTTCGCTGGTGGGGAGGAGGTGGCGGTGCTACCTTACACCCATCTCTTCCACCCTAGTTGCGTCAGGACCCATGTAAAGAAATACGTCAATATGTGATGTGCCATTTGCAAAGCCCCGTTACTGAAAAATATCTCTTCACTATGAAAGACTGTTAAGGGGATAAGTAAGCACTTATCATATCATAGGGGGGGCATGCCCCCTGCCAGAAATATGTTGTCTCTATTTGGGGGGAAATTATGATGAGTTGTTTCATTTGCACCCTTCCCTAGGTAGGGAAATCTAACATCATCTCTAATATTGGGATCAAATCAATCGATCAGAATGTGAAGTCATTGATCATCTTTATGTACACTAGCAGAGCAACAACTAGCTCGAGGGGGCACGCCCCCTAGCCTTGGACTATTTTGTAAAGCATTTTTTATGTAGGGCTTAGATTGGAAACTTTGTAGACTTTTTTCATGAGATGAACCATTTTATTGAATCATTTGAAGTATGATAGTACTAGCTAATGATAAACTTCTCATCTCTTTGTTAAGATTAGGGATTTAGGGATTCTGTCCCGACCAGGATTTGTTGCAGAAGGCATTCGTTGGTTAAGGGTAAGCCAGGACAAGACAATGACTTGTTGAACAAGATTGCAGGTCTGATACTGATAGTAGTAGCGTGCATCCTCCTACGAAGGCCCTTTGTATTTCAGCGGACATGGATGATGACACCCAGCCTAAATCTTCCCATGGCACTATACCCACCGGGAGGGGTGGCTACAGAGGCAGACAACGCCTACTCAACATGCGTTATTTGCGTTGAAAACTTCGCAGCTGAGGAGGAGGTGGCAGTGCTGCTTTGGACCCACCTCTTCCAACCCAGTTGTGTAGGACCCAAGTAAAAAAAGCCCCAGTGCATTAATGCATTATCTCTTCAATTTGGAAGATTGTTAAGAGGATAAGTAAGTGCTTAGTAGATCATAGAGTTGGGGGGACATGCCCCCCTACCCGATATTTGTCGTATCTACTTGGGGGGAAATTATGATGAGTTGGTTGATTTGAGCCCTTCCCGAGGTACGAAAATCTAACATCATCTCTAATATTGGGATAACAACAATAGATTGGAATGCAAAGTCATGGATCATCTTTTATGTGAAAAAAAATAAAATGAAATATTTTCCAAAATCATGAATAATTTTGTGAAATTCCTGAACAAGATTGAAACATTAACATTTTTTAAACTCTTGAACAAAATTGAAAACTAAAACATTTTTTGAAATTTGAAACAATATTTAAAACTGCCAAAAAAGTGGACATGTGAACATGTTTTTGTGAATTGTTTTAAAAAGGAAATATTTTTAAAATTTCGACACATTTTCTGAAGAGTTGTGAAAATTTTGAACAAAAATTTCTAAAAAATTTCATTTAAAAGAGGAACAAAATTTGAAAAACACGAACAATTTTGTGAAATTCCAGAACAAAATTTGGAAACACGAACATTTTTTTAACTCCCGACCAAAATTAAAAAAAAAGAATAATTTTTGAAACTCCTAAAAAAGTTGAAATGTTAACATTATTTTAAAAGGATTTTTTTAAAACCCGAACATTTTCTGAAATGTTGAGAAAATTTTGAACAAAAACATTCTGAATAAATTTTAAAAACAGAAACAAAATAGGAAAACATGACATTTTTTATAATAATTTTTAAAAATGGAACATTCTTTGAAATTCTGAACATTTTTGAAAAGTTATGGAAATTTGAACCAAAATACCGCGAAGAATTTTATGAGAACACGTTTTTTAAATCCCAATTTTTTCTGAAATTTCCTAAGATTTTTCAAATATGTGAACATTAAAAAAAGAAACCTGAAAGCGAAAAAGAAATAGAAAAAGAAAAAGAACAAAAAGCAAAAATAAAAACAAAAATATGAAACCAAAAAAGGAAAAGAAAAACCGGATAAGAAACTAAAAGTCGGTTCCCAAAACCGGATGCGGTTGTACATGCACTGTCTACGCAAAACTAGGTCGGCCCATCACGTCGATCGGTCGCTCATGTGTGCGAAGCACCGACAGTTCGACGCAAAGCGCGTCAAATAGGAAATCGCCATAGGGGGAACGACATCCAAATATTAGCGTTCAAGCAAAATACTTCCACATTCTCATGCATGCCCGAGCAGGTGGAGGAAGGCACCATCTATGCCGCCGTGCGCGCCCGCAGTAGGGTCACTGGCACTACCAGCGCCAGCATGGCCATAGGCCATGGTCGTCTCCGGTCTACACCGACCTCGCCGGTGACGAGGACAAGGACGACGATAAGTAGATATAGGGTTTATTTATTTTTAACTTATGCTTTTTAGTTTAATTAATATAATAAATGGATTTTTGGCAGCCAATATATTTAGTTTAAATCGAAAAGAAAAAAAATGAAATGTGTCCCGCGTGTTGGGTGCACTGGCGGGCTGGCGAACACGAGCAGACTTTTGGTTTCTGCCTAGCCACCCAAACGAACAAAAAACAGACAAATTTTGTGTTTGTTTGGGTCTGCTCATTGGAGTTGCCCTTACAACAAGCAACACCATGCGCTACAGCCTCCAACTAGTCGGCCATCCGGAATTCACCGCCTCCACATAACTATTTCCTTCAGCGTCGAGCAGCCGCACTCGAAGGTCGAAGCATATGCTCTCACATGGTGGGATCCGCGTCCTCTGAGGTCTGGGCTACATACCCCGGTCGAGCAGGTGACCCGATGGGAGTCTGGTGACAAGAGAACGGAGCTATCGGCGGTAGTCGCAGAGAAATTTGGCGGGGGACATCATAATGATCGGGTTCGTGTCATGTGGCGTGGTGAACAAGTCCCTAATCAGATAAGCTGGCTGGCAAAGAATATTAGGAAGATAGTTGGCCATTTTAATTATTGGGGGTGGATGTACCAAAAAATAGGTTAGGGAGTAAAACATCCTAAACCTCATACTTTAGGGTGTAAAGCAGACTAATCTCAAAAAAATGTCCACAGGCCACAGCCACCCACCCGACCAGGCCAATACCGTGCTTCTTTCACACAGACCTGGGCTGCCAGCTAACTCCAACTCTCCAGTCGAACGGGCCAAATACATGGGCTATCGCCTGTGGTACGATTGAGAAGCTGCCGCGTCGAACGAATGGCTAGTTCCTGGTCTTTTTTTCATGTTAGGCTGGCGATGCCGCGATGGGCTGCTGGTTGAGAGGTTGCGGATTTGGTCGGTGTGGGGAGTTAACAAACACGCCTTCGGCTGTACTTTCTCGTTGGAGTTGAATCAAGCTAGCGTGTTCTTCTTCGTGGTTTCTTGAAATGTTCCATGTTGTTGTCAAAGATCCTTTTTTTTCTGCAAAACCGCCATGAATATGGCCTCTTCGACCGTAGTTTAAGAAAGTGGTGGAATTTCAGTTCGTTTTAGCATCTTATCTCTCATACGAGGAGCTCCTAGAAAAGCTACATGTTGCTCCTATATCCTTATTGAGATCCAAGATCGGTTGTTAGAGCAAGTCAAGTCTGATGTGTACAGGCCTAGCGCTGTCTGTCCACTTGAACTCGTTGGACATATTCCCTTAACCATGGGTGAACTTCACAATGTCACTAGCTTCTCGAGGACACTTGCTCCATTGTTCCCTTCTAGCTAAAAGAATGTAAGAAAAAGAACTCAACTTGTGCTCAGTCCACGGAACATTAAACGTGCACCTAAAAGAGAATTTATCTATTTGCATCTGAGGAAAATATCATGGTTCTTACTGTAAGACTTGCTTGGCCATGTTGCTCTTGCCCCTACGCCTATCTGCTGCACACTTTTATGATTACACAAGCCAAAGGAAATCCAATATGGGATATAATGAAATGATAACAATCAAAAAATTTAAATGGCAATCCTGGCAAATATAACTAAAGAAGTGTATTGTAGTGAATTCCACAAAGACTATGTCACAAGAACTCGCAAGGCTTTATTAATCATGAGAAACAGTCAAGGAATGTGCACTTTAGTATGGGGAGTACCTAACCACAAGTGACGCCCACGATTAAGCGAAAGACAAAACCTAGCAAGATTGTGAGCATCAACATTTGTGCTCCTAGACTCACACATGAAATCACACCTATTAACATGAAGTTTCCATGGAACAAGCTCTCGGATTATAGCTCCAGTTCCTCCCTTCGCTCCATTCTTGACGCCGCTAATGGCACTACAGCAATCTGACCTACCCAATTATTTTGGAGATTCAAATCCTCAGCCAGTGCAATGCCTTCTTTGTAGGCCAATATCTCAAGTGTCAGAGGTCAGCGATTCCTGTTATAATCACCACTGACAATCCCAAGTAATGACCAGATTGATTGCGACAAACTGCATCACGGGAGCTAAAATTACCATCTATGTCCACGGTCCACCCCACGTCAACATTAATTTTTCCACACCCGAGCGGTGAAGGGATTAACAAACTAATAATTCTTCCTTTGTGTTTTTGCAGGAAATCGCAAGAGGCAAAAAATATACAATTCACTTCAACACCAAAGGAAAATAAATTCATTATTACCGGGACCTTGCTCTTTGATGTACATATACAAGCAACACAAAACTCTCTTATAGAGATAGACAGGCAAGAAAACGAAGATGATCAAATCAACACAGGATACACAAAGATTTTAATGTCGAAAACCCCTCCAATGAGAAGGGGAAAAAGCTATGGGCACCAACCAGAGAAACTTCACTATATCAGGAGGTGTTACAAAAGCCGGGATTTACAACGATGATCTTATCAAGTGCGACGTCTTCCAAAGGATATGTG
>NC_057802.1:486429597-486443125 GCF_018294505.1 Triticum aestivum | reverse complement strand
CTCCCTGACAAGGGGTGAGCCATTGTGGGCCTCTCAGTGACGAGCCACTGCTCCAATCCATTAGAGGTTAGCCTATATATGAATTTCGATTAAAACTTGACAATCTCCCAACCATATTTTTGTTGGGGAACGTAGTAATTCAAAAAATTTCCTACGATCACGCAAGATCTATCTAGGAGATGCATGGCAACGAGATGGGGAGAGTGTGTCCACGTACCCTCATAGGCCGAAAGCGGAAGCGTTATGTTAACACGGTTGATGTAGTCGAACGTCTTCACGATCCAACCGATCCAAGTACCGAACATACGACACCTCCGTGTTCAGCACACGTTCAGCTCGATGATGTCCCTCGAGCTCTTGATCCAGTAGAGGGTCAAGGGAGAGTTCCATCAGCATGATGGCGTGGCGACGGTGTTGGTGATGTGATCCACCTAGGGCTTCGCCTAAGCACTACGACGCTATGACCGGAGGAGTAAACTGTGGAGGGGGGCACCACACATGGCTAAGAGAACTATTGGTGTGCCTTTGGGGTGCCCCCTACCCACGTATATAAAGGAGGGGGAGAGAGGCCGGCGGCTAGGAGGGCCGCGCCATGGGGGAGTCCTACTTGGACTCCTAGCTAGTCCAAGTAGGATTCGCCCCCCCCTTTTCCTTTCTTCCACCGGAGGGAATAGGAAGGAGAGGGAGAGGGAAAGGGAAGGGGGGCGCTGCCCCCTCCTCCTTGTCCAATTTGGACTCCCAAGGAGGGGGGCGCGTGGCCACCCCCCGTGGGCTTCCCTCTCTCTCTCCCTTAGGCCCATGTTGGCCCAACACTTCCCCGGGGGGTTCCGGTAACCCCTCGGTACTCCGGTAAAATACCCGAATCACTCGGAACCATTCCGATGTCCGAATATAACCTTCCAATATATGAATCTTTACCTCTCGGCCATTTAGAGACTCCTCATCATGTCCATGATCTCATCCGGGACTCCGAACAAACTTCGGTCACCAAAACACATAACTCATAATACAAATCATCATCGAACGTTAAGCGCGCGGACCCTACGGTTTGAGAACTATGTAGACATGACTGAGACACATCTTGTTGGGGAACGTAGTAATTTCAAGAAAATTCCTACGCACACGCAATATCATGGTGATGCATAGCAACGAGAGGGGAGAGTGTAGTCCACGTACCCTCGTAGACCATAAGCGGAAGCGTTATGACAACACGGTTGATGTAGTCATACGATGATCTGACCGATCCTAGTACCGAAAGTACGGCACCTCCGCGATCTGCACACGTTCGGCTCGGTGACGTCCCACGAACTCTCGATCCAGCTGAGTGTCGAGGGAGAGCTTCGTCAGCACGACGGCGTGGTGACGGTGATGATGAAGTTATCGGCTCAGGGCTTCGCCTAAGCACGACGAAGATATGACCGAGGTGTGTAACTGTGGAGGGGGGCACCGCACACGGCTAAGAGATTGTCTGTTGTGCCTTTGGGGTGTCCCCTGCCCACGTATATAAAGGTGGGAGGAGGAGGAGGCCGGCCCTAGAGGGGGCGCGCCAAGTGTGGGGAGTCCTACTAGGACTCCCAAGTCTTAGTAGGATTCCCCTTTTCCTTTCCAGAGTAGGAGAGAAGAAAGAGGGAAAGAGAGAGGGAGTAGGAAAGGGCAAGGGGGGGCGCGCCTCCTTCCCTTTGGCCTGCCTCCTCTATTCCCGTATGGCCCAATAAGGCCCAATACTTCTCCCGGCAAATTCCCGTAACTCTTCGGTACTCCAAAAAATACCCGAATCACTCGGAACCTTTCCGATGTATGAATATAGCATTCCAATATATCGATCTTTACCTCTCGACCATTTCGAGACTCCTCGTCATGTCCCCGATCTCATCCGGGACTCCGAACAAACTTCGGTCATCAAATCTCATAACTCATAATACAAATCGTCATCGAACATTAAGCGTGCGGACCCTACGGGTTCGAGAACTATGTAGACATGACCGAGACACATCTTCGGTCAATAACCAATAGCGGAACCTGGATGCTCATATTGGCTCCTACATATTCTATGAAGATCTTTATCGGTCAAACCGCATAACAATATACGTTGTTCCCTTTGTCATCAGTATGTTACTTGTGTTGGGGAACGTAGTAATTTCAAAATTTTCCTACACACACACAGGATCATGGTGATGCATAGCAACGAGAGGGGAGAGTGTTGTCCACGTACCCTCGTAGACCGAAAGCGGAAGCGTTAGCACAACGCGGTTGATGTAGTCGTACGTCTTCACGATCCGACTGATCAAGTACCGAACGTACAACACCTCTGAGTTCTGCACACGTTCAGCTCGATGACGTCCCTCGAACTCCAATCCAGCCGATCTTTGAGGGAGAGTTCCGTCAGCACGACGGCGTGGTGACGATGATGATGTTCTACCGACGCAGGGCTTCGCCTAAGCACCGCTACGATATTATCGAGGTGGACTATGGTGGAGGGGGGCACCGCACACGGCTAAGAGATCCAAGGGATCAATTGTTGTGTCTAGAGGTGCCCCCTGCCCCCGTATATAAAGGAGCAAGGGGGGAGAGGCGGCCGGCCAGGAGGAGGCGCGCCAGGGAGGAGTCATACTCCCACCGGGAGTAGGACTCCCTCCTTTCCTAGTTGGAGTAGGAGAAGGGGGAAGGAGGAGGGAGAGAGGAAGGAAAGGGGGGCGCCGCCCCCCTCCTTGTCCAATTCGGACTAGAGGGGGAAGGGGCGCGCAGCCTGCCCTGGCCACCCCACCTCTTCTCCACTAAGGCCCATCTTGGCCCATTAAACCCCCGGGGGGTTCCGGTAACCCCCAGTACTCCGGTAAAATCCCGATTTCACCCGGAACACTTCCGATATCCAAATATAGGCTTCCAATATATCAATCTTTATGTCTCGACCATTTAGAGACTCCTCGTCATGTCCGTGATCACATCCGGGACTCCGAACTACCTTCAGTACATCAAAACACATAAACTCATAATATAAGCGTCATTGAACTTTAAGTGTGCGAACCCTACGGGTTCGAGAACTATGTAGACATGACCGACACATGTCTTCGGTCAATAACCAATAGCGGAAACTGGATGCTCATATTGGCTCCCACATATTCTACAAAGATCTTTATTGGTCAAACCGCATAACACCATACGTTGTTCCCTTTGTCATTGGTATGTTACTTGCCCGAGATTCGATCGTCGGTATCTCGATACCTAGTTCAATCTCGTTACCGGCAAGTCTCTTTACTCATTCCGTAACGCATCATCCCACAACTAACTCATTAGTTACTGCTTGCAAGGCTTATAGTGTTGTGCATTACTGAGTGGGCCCAGAGATACCTCTCCGACAATCGGAGTGACAAATCCTAATCTCGAAATACGCCAACCCAACAAGTACCTTTGGAGACACCTGTAGAGCACCTTTATAATCACCCAGTTACGTTGTGACGTTTGGTACCACACAAAGTGTTCCTCTGGTAAACGGGAGTTGCATAATCTCATAGTCATACGAACATGTATAAGTCATGAAGAAAGCAATAGCAATAAAACTGTAACGATCACAATGCTAAGCTAATGAATGGGTCTTGTCCATCACATCATTCTCCTAATGATGTGATCCCGTTCATCAAATGACAACACATGTCTATGGCTAGGAAACATAACCATCTTTGATGAACAAGCTAGTCAAGTAGAGGCATACTAGGGACATATTGTTTTGTCTATGTATTCACACATGTATCAAGTTTTCGGTTAATACAATTCTAGCATGAATAATAAACATTTATCATGAAATAAGGAAATAAATAATAACTTTATTATTGCACACCGCCCGTCACACCCTGGGATTTGGTTTCGCCCGGGCCTATTTCCTTCAGTCTCCCACTTGCACTAGAGTCAATAATCTAGATCACATCGCCATGTGATTTAACATCAATAGTTCACATCACCGTGTGATTACCACCCATAGTTCACATCGTCATGTGACCAACACCCAAAGGGTTTACTAGAGTCAATAATCTAGTTCACATCACTATATGATTAACACCCAAAGAGTACTAATGTGTGATCATGTTTTGCTTGTGAGATAATTTTAGTCAACGGGCCTGTCACAATTCAGATCCGTATGTATTTTGCAAATTTCTATGTCTACAATGTTCTGCACAGAGCTACTTTAGCTAATTGCTCCCTCTTTCAATATGTATGCAGATTGAGACTTAGAGTCATCTGGATCAGTGTCAAAACTTGCATCGACGTAACTCTTTACGATGAACCTTTTGTCACCTCCATAATTGAGAAACATGTCCTTATTCTACTAAGGATAATTTTGACCGCTGTTCAGTGATCTACTCCTAGATCACTATTTTACTCCCTTGCCAAACTCAGTATAGGGTATACAATAGACCTGGTACACAGCATGGCATACCTTATAGAACCTATGGCTGAGGCATAGGAAATGACTTTCATTCTCTTTCTATCTTCTGCCGTGGTCGGGTTTTGAGTCTTACGCAATTTCACACCTTGTAACACAGGCAAGAAGTCTTTCTTTGACTGTTCTATGTTGAACTACTTCAAAATCTTGTCAAAGTATGTACTCATTGAAAAAACTTATCAAGCGTCTTGATCTATCTCTATAGATCTTGATGCTCAATATGTAAGCAGCTTCACCGAGGTCTTTCTTTGAAAAACTCCTTTCAAAATACTACTTTATGCTTTCCAGAAAAATTCTACATTATTTTCGATCATCAATATGTCATTTACATATACTGATCAGAAATGCTGTAGTGCCCCCACTCACTTTCTTGTAAACACAGGCTTCACCGCAAGTCTGTATAAAACTATATGTTTTTATCAACTCATCAAAGCGTGTATTCCAACTCTGAGATGCTTGTACCAGTCCATAGATGGATCGCTGGAGCTTGCACATTTTGTTAGCACCTTTAGGATCGACAAAACATTCTGGTTGCATCATATACAACTCTTCTTTAAGAAATCCATTAAGGAATGTAGTTTTGACATCCATTTGCTAGATTTCATAAAATGTGGCAATTTGCTAACATGATTCGGACAGATTTAAGCATCGCTACGAGTGATAAAATCACATCATAGTCAACACCTTGAACTTTGTCAAAACGTTTTTTGATAAGTCTAGCTTTGTAGACAGTAACAGTACTATCAGCATCCGTCTTCCTCTTGAAGATCCATTTATTTTCTATGGCTTGCCGATCATCGGGCAAGTCAACCAAAGTCCATACTTTGTTCTCATACATGGATCCCATCTCAGATGTCATGGTCTTAAACCATTTTGCGGAATCTGGGCTCATCATCGCTTCCTCATAGTTCGTAGGTTCGTCATGGTCAAGTAACATGACCTTCAGAACAGGATTACCGTACCACTCTGGTGCGGATCTCACTCTGGTTGACCTACGAGGTTCGGTAGAAACTTGATCTGAAGTTTCATGATCATCATCAATAACTTCCTCACTAATTCATGTAGGCATCAGTGGAACTGATTTCAGTGATGAGCTACTTTTCAATTCGAGAGAAGGTACAATTACCTCATAAATTTCTACTTTCCTCCCACTCACTTCTTTTGAGAGAAGCTACTTCTCTAGAAAGGATCCATTCTCAGCAACGTATATCTTGCCTTCAGATCTGTGATAGAAGGTGTACCCAACTGTCTTCTTTGGGTATCCTATGAAGACACATTTCTCTGATTTGGGTTTGAGCTTATCAGGATGAAACTTTTCCACATAAGCATCGCAACCCCAAACTTTTTAAGAAACAACAACTTTGGTTTCTTGCCAAACCACAGTTCATATGGTGTCGTCTCAACATATTTAGATGGTGCCCTTTTTAACGTGAATGCAGCTGTCTCTAATGCATAACCCTGAAACGATAGTGGTAAATCGGTAAGAAACATCATAGATTGCACTATATCCAATAAAGTACGGTTATGACGTTCAGACACACTATTATGCTGTGGTGTTCCAGGTGGCATGAGTTTGTGAAACTATTCCACATTGTTTTAATTGAAGGCCAAACTCGTAACTCAAATATTTTCCTCCATGATTAGATCATAGAAACTTTATTTTCTTGTTACGATGATTTTCCACTTCACTCTGAAATTTTATGAACTTTTCAAATGTTTCAGACTTATGTTTCATCAAGTAGATATACCCATATCTGCTCAAATCATCTGTGGAGGTTAGAAAATAACGATACCCGCCGTGAGCCTCAACACTCATCGGATCGCATACATCAGTAAGTATTATTTCCAGTAAGTCAGTTGCTCGCTCCATTATTACGAAGAACGGAGTCTTAGTCATCTTGCCCATAAGGCATGGTTCGCAAGCATCAAGTGATTCATAATCAAGTGATTCCAAAATCCCATCAGTATGGAGTTTCTTCATGCGCTTTACACCAATATGATCTAAACGGCAGTGCCACAAATAAGTTGCACTATCATTATTAACTTTGCATCTTTTGGTTTCAATATTATGAATATGTGTATCACTACGATCGAGATCCAACAAACCATTTTTATTGGGTGTATGACCATAGAAGGTTTTATTCATGTAAACAGAACAACAATTATTCTCTAGTTTAAATGAATAACCGTATTGCAATAAACATGATCAAATCATATTCATGCTCAACACAAACACCAAATAACACTTATTTAGGTTCAACACTAATCCCGAAAGTATAGGAAGTGTGCGATGATGATCATATCAATCTTGGAACTACTTCCAACACACATCGTCACCTCGCCCTTAACTAGTTTCTGTTCATTCTGCAACTCCCGTTTCGAGTTACTAATCTTAGCAACTGAACTAGTATCAAATATTGAGGGGTTGCTATAAACACTAGTAAGGTACACATCAATAACATGTATATCAAATATACCTTTGTTCACTTTGCCATCCTTCTCATCCGCCAAATACTTGGGGCAGTTCCGCTTCCAGTGACCAGTCCCTTTGCAGTAGAAGCACTTAGTCTCAGGCTTAGGTCCAGACTTGGGCTTCTTCACTTGAGCAGCAACTTGCTTGCCATTCTTCTTGAAGTTCCCCTTCTTCCCTTTACCCTTTTCCTTGAAACTAGTGGTCTTGTCAACCATCAACATTTGATGCTCTTTCTTGATTTCTACCTTCATCGATTTCATCATCATGAAAAGCTCGGGAATCGTTTTTGTCATCCCTTGCATACTATATTTCATCACGAAGTTCTACTAACTTGATGATGGTGACTAGAGAATTTTGTCAATCACTATTTTATCTGGAAGATTAACTCCCACTTGATTCAAGCGATTGTAGTACCCAGACAATCTGAGCACATGCTCACTGCTTGAGCTATTCTCCTCCATCTTTTAACTATAGAACTTGTTGGAGACTTCATATCTCTCAACTCGGGTATTTGCTTGAAATATTAACTTCAACTCCTGGAACATCTCATATGGTCCATGACGTTCAAAATGTCTTTGAAGTCCCGATTCTAAGTCTTTAAGCATGGTGCACTAAACTATCAAGTAGTCATCATATTGAGCTAGCCAAATGTTCATAACGTCTGCATCTGCTCCTGCAATAGGTCTGTCACCTAGCGGGGCATCAAGGACATAATTCTTATGTGCAACAATGAGGATAAACCTCAGATCACGGACCCAGTCCGCATCATTGCTACTATCATCTTTCAACTTAGTTTTCTCTAGGAACACATATAAAACATAGGGAAGCAACAACGCGAGCTATTGATCTACAACATTATTTGCAAAATACTATCAGGACTAAGTTCATGATAAATTAAAGTTCAATTAATCATATTACTTAAGAACTCCCACTTAGATAGACATCCCTCTAGTCATCTAAATGATCACGTGATCCATATCAACTAAACCATGTCCGATCATCACGTGAGATGGAGTAGTTTTCAATGGTGAGCATCATTATGTTGATCATATCTACTATATGATTCACGCTCGAACTTTCGGTCTCCAGTGTTCCGAGGCCATATCTGCATATGCTAGGCTCGTCAAGTTTAACCTGAGTATTCCGCGTGTGCAACTGTTTTGCACCCGTTGTATTTGAACATAGAGCTTATCACACCCGATCATCACGTGGTGTCTCAGCACGAAGAACTTCCGCAATGGTGCATACTCAGGGGGAACACTTATACCTTGAAATTTTAGTAAGGGATCATCTTATAAAGCTACCGTCGAACTAAGCAAAATAAGATGTATAAAAGATAAACATCACATGCAATCAAAATATGTGACATGATATGGCCATGACCATCTTGCGCCTTTGATCTCCATCTCCAAAGTACCGTCATGATCTTTATCGTCACCGGCATGACACCATGATCTCCATTATCTTGATCTATATCAATGGGTCGTCACATGGTCGTCTCGCCAACTATTGCTCTTGGAACTATTGCTATCGCATAGTGATAAAGTAAAGAAATTATTTGGCGCTTGCATCTTATGCAATAAAGAGACAACCACAAGGCTTCTGCCAGTTGCCGATAACTTCAACAAAACTCATTACCGGCAACCATAAGGTATGTTACTTGCCCGAGATTCGATCGTCGGTATCTCAATACCTAGTTCAATCTCGTTACCGGCAAGTCTCTTTACTCGTTCCGTAATGCATCATCCCGCAACTAACTCATTAGTTACAATGCTTGCAAGGCTTATAGTGATGTGCATTACCGAGTGGGCCCAGAGATACCTCTCCGACAATCCGAGTGACAAATCCTAATCTCGAAATATGCCAACCCAACAAGTACCTTTGGAGACACCTGTAGAGCACCTTTATAATCACCCAGTTACATTGTGACGTTTGGTAGCACACAAAGTGTTCCTCCGGTAAACGGGAGTTGCATAATCTCACAGTCATAGGAACATGTATAAGTCATGAAGAAAGCAATAGTAATAAAACTGTAACGATCACAATGCTAAGCTAATGAATGGGTCTTGTCCATCACATCATTCTCCTAATGATTTGATCCCGTTCATCAAATGACAAACATGTCTATGGCTAGGAAACATAACCATATTTGATGAACAAGCTAGTCAAGTAGAGGCATACTAGGGACATATTGTTTTGTCTATGTATTCACACATGTATCAAGTTTCTGGTTAATACAATTCTAGCATGAATAATAGACATTTATCATGAAATAAGGAAATAAATAATAACTTTGTTATTGCCTCTAGGGCATATTTCCTTCAACTTGCCCGAGATTCGATCGTCGGTATCACCAAACCTAGTTCAATCTCGTTACCGGCAAGTCTCTTTACTCATTCCGTAATGCATCATCCCACAACTAACTCATTAGTCACAATGCTTGCAAGGCTTATAGTGATGTGCATTACCGAGGGAGCCCAGAGATACCTCTCCGACAATTGGAGTGACAAATCCTAATCTCGATCTATGCCAACTCAACAAACACCATCGAAGACACCTGTAGAGCACCTTTATAATCACTCAGTTACATTGTGACGTTTGGTAGCACACAAAGTGTTCCTCCGGTATTCGGGAGTTGCATAATCTCATAGTCATAGGAACATGTATAAGTCATGAAGAAAGCAATAGCAACATACTAAACGATCAAGTGCTAAGCTAACGGAATGGGTCAAGTCAATCACATCATTCTCTAATGTTGTGATCCCGTTAATCAAATGACAACTCATGTCTATGGCTAGGAAACTTAACCATCTTTGATTCAACGAGCTAGTCAAGTAGAGACATACGAGTGACACTCTGTTTGTCTATGTATTCACACATGTACTAAGTTTCCGGTTAATAGAATTCTAGCATGAATAATAAACATTTATCATGATATAAGGAAATAAATAATAAATTTATTATTGCCTCTAGGGCATATTTCCTTCACATCTCCGGCCAATAACCAATAGCGGAACCTGGATGCTTATATTGGCTCCTACATATTCTGCGAAGATCTTTATCTGTCAAACCGCATAACAACATATGTCATTCTCTTTGTCATCGGTATGTTACTTGCCCGAGATTTGATAGTCGGTATCATCATGCCTAGTTCAATCTCGTTACCAGCAAGTCTCTTTACTCATTCCTGTAACATCCCAAAATTCTATTTTTGGAATGTTATATTAAATAGATAGATTTGATTGATTGCTTGATTGTTGTGTGATTGATTGACTGAAAGTGAGTGAAATTGAAACTTTTGAAAGTTAAATGAGAGGGAATAAAAGGACTTTCCCAAACTTTCATTTTGCATTTATGATCTCTGTGAATTCAAATTCTTTTCATCACAAAACCCTGGAGAGAAGATGACATGACTTCTTCCATTTAAATAAATGAAAAGGGTTTTGAAAATATTTGAATTTTATTTGGAAATATTTCAAATTCAGAAACTCTAAGCAACTCAATGATTTTCATGAGAGAAGATAAAATGACTTCTTCAAAACCTACGAAATATGAGTTGGGAGTTTCAAAGAATCATATTTAAAGTCCTTTTGAAATTATTTTCAATTTGGAGTTATTTGGGTTTTATTCAAATTACTTTTCTGCAAAAATAAAATATATGGAAATTAGGGTAAAATGATTCCCTATTATAGAGAATTGGAGAGAAATAAATTTGAAATTATTTAGATATTTTTAAAATGATTTTTACTGGATTTTATTAGAGCAGTAGCACTGTTTGATTTATTTGAATTTTTCTAGATTTTATTTGGCGTTAGAAAAATGTTCATCTTGTAGAAAATCTTTTTCTGAAAATTTTGATATATTATATGCCTATATAATATTTTTATTTCTTTTTGTTTTATTCTTTTCGTTTGATTATTAAAAAAAACTTCCGAACTGGGCCGGCCCAGCTCCCAGGCCAGGCCACGGCCCAGCCCACTGTGACGCCCCCGATTTGACTGTACACTAATCATGCACCCAAACGTGTACGATCAAGATCAGGGACTCACGGGAAGATATCACAACACAACTCTAAAACATAAATAAGTCATACAAGCATCATAATACAAGCCAGGGCCTCGAGGGCTCGAATACAATTGCTCGATCATAGACGAGTCAGCGGAAGCAACAATATTTGAGTACAGACATAAGTTAAACAAGTTTGCCTTAAGAAGGCTAGCACAAACTGGGATACAGATCGAAAGAGGCGCAGGCCTCCTGCCTGGGATCCTCCTAACTACTCCTGGTCGTCGTCAGCGGGCTGCACGTAGGAGTAGGCTCCTCCAGTGCCGTAGGAGTCGTCGTCGACGGTGGCGTCTGGCTCCTGGACTCCAGCATCTGGTTGCGAAAACCAGGTAGAAAGGAAAGGGGGAAAAGAGGGAGAGAAGCAACTGTGAGTACTCATCCAAAGTACTCGCAAGCAAGGAGCTACACTACATATGCATGGTTATATGTGTAAAGGGCCATATCAGTGGACTGAACTGCAGAATGCCAGAATAATAGGGGGATAGCTAATCCTGTCGAAGACTACGCTTCTGGCAGCCTCCATCTTGCAGCATGTAGAAGAGAGTAGATTGAAGTCCTCCAAGTAGCATCGCATAGCATCATCCTACCCGGCGATCCCCTCCTCGTCGCCCTGTTAGAGAGCGATCACCGGGTTGTATCTGGCACTTGGAAGGGTGTGTTTTATTAAGTATCCGGTTCTAGTTGTCATAAGGTCAAGGTACAACTCCGGGTAGTCCTTTTACCGAGGGACATGGCTATTCGAATAGATAAACTTCCCTGCAGGGGTGCACCACATAACCCAACACGCTCGATCCCATTTGGCCGGACACACTTTTCTGTGTCATGCCCGGCCGCGGAAGATCAACACGTCGCAGCCCCACCTAGGCTCAACAGAGAGGTCAACACGCCGGTCTAAATCCTATGCACGCAGGGGTCTGGGCCCATCGCCCATTGCACACCTGCACGTTGCGTACGCGGCCAGAAGCAGACCTAGCCTAGCAGGCGTTCCAGTCCAATCCGGCCCGCGCCGCTCCGTGGCTGACGTCAAGAAAAGCTTCGGCTGATACCACGGCGTCGAGTGCCCATAACTGTTCCCGCGTAGTTGTTTAGTGCGTATAGACCAAATGGCCAGACTCAGATCAAATACCAAGATCTCGTTAAGCGTGTTAAGTATCCACGAACGCCGACCAGGGCCAGGCCCACCTCTCTCCCAGGTGGTCTCAACCTGCCCTGTCGCTCCGCCATAAAGTAACCGTCGGGGGCCGTCAGGAACCCAGGCCCACCTCTACCGGGATGGAGCCACCTGTCCTTTCAGCCCCCTCATCAGAATCACTTGCGGGTACTCAACGAGCCGACCCGACTTTAGTCACCACATGTGTCATGTATATAAAGTATATAGTATATACCCGTGATCACCTCCCGAAGTGATCACGGCCCCGTAGTATAGCAAGGCAGACGGACAAGAGTGTAGGGCCACTAATGGAACACTAGCGTCCTATACTAAGCAGTAGGATAGCAGGTAAGGGTAACAACTGTAGCAACAATGAGAGGCTATGCAACAGAATAGGATTAACCGAAAGCAGTAACATGCTACACTACTTTAATGTAAGCAGTATAGAGAAGAATAGGCGATATCTGGTGATCAAGGGGGGGCTTGCCTGGTTGCTCTGGCAAGTAGGAGGGGTCGTCTTCGATGTAGACGAACACACGAACATCGGCAGCGGTCTCGAAGTCTACCAAAAAGAAGTAACGGAGGGGGAACACATTAAATAACAGAGCAATCAAATGTAACACAAAACAAGACGCGGCGATACGTGGTGCTAGGGGTGACCTAACGTAGGGATAGGTGATACCGGCGAAAGGGGAAACATCCGGGAAAATATCCCCGGTGTTTCGCGTTTTCGGACAGATGAACCGGAGGTGAAATGTTGCAGGTTCGCTATGCTAGGGACGCATGGCTGGCGAACAGGTTGCGTATTCGGATTCGTCTCGTCGTTCTGAGCAACTTTCATGTACAAAGTATTTTCATCCGAATTACGGATTATTTTATATGATTTTTATAAGTTTAAATGATTTTCTAAATTTCCAGGATTTATTTTAATTCAAAAATAAAAGAGAAATTGCTAAATGTACCCAGCCCTGTGTACACAGCAGTTTACACAGGGGCTGACATGTGGGCCAGGGGGACCCAGTTGACCAGTCAATGTTTGACTGGTCAACAGGAGGTGGGGCCACCGTGTCATTGACAGATTAGGCTAAACAGGGTTTAATTAAGTTAACTAGTGATTAGGTTATTCTAATTATGATTAATTAAGTTAATTAATTCTTTAATTAATTAATTAATTAATATTTTTATTATTGTTATTATATTTTTTTAATTTTTTAATTTTTTATAAAAATGTTCTGGGCAGTGGGCCCCGTTTGTCATAGGCCCCAGGGGCCTTGCCGTGTTTGATCGCTTGCGGGCGTGGGCGCCAGGCCACCCGATAGGGCGCTGCGGCCAGCGGTGAAGGGGGCCGGCGCGAGGCCCAGCGTCGGCGACCGTGGCCGGAGCGAGGCAGCGCGGCAAGGCC
>NC_057802.1:486422244-486429381 GCF_018294505.1 Triticum aestivum | reverse complement strand
GCGCGGGCCGCGCGGGCGCAGGGGGTTGCGGGAGGTGCGGTGGCACGGAGTAGGACGCGCCCGGGGCGGCGATGCGCGCGGGGGCGAGGCACAGGTCGCGGGCGGGCAGGGGCGACCACGGTGAGGCATGCGAGCGGGGAGACGCGGGGAAAGGTGGCCAGCGGCGGGGTCCGAACTCAGTGGAGGTCGATCCGCAATAGCACGCACGGTGGAGGCAAGGCGAAGGGGAGGCTCACATCGCAACGTGTAGGGGGCCCAGGGTAGCCGGAGGGACCCTGCCGGCGAGGTCCGGCGGCCGGACGGGCCGGCAGGCGCGAGGGCGAAGTAGAGGTGCGGGTTGAGGGAGGCCGTCATGCGGAGGAAGAGGAGCCGCGGGGACGGAGCCGACGAGGAAGGCGCGGGAGGAAGGGAGCTGCGAGGAGGAGGCCGGGGAGGCGGCCCTCGGCGCCGGCGGGCGGCGGCCGTCCTCGGGCGCGGGCGCGCCGAGAGGATGGGAACGAACAGGGGCGCCCCTCCTCCGTGCGTCAGCGTGTGTATGTGGGTGATGACGCGGGGAGGGAGCGAGGTAGAGTGGGGGTGTCGGTTAGGTTTCCCCCGAGTGGGGGGATATGGAGAAGGGTGTGGGCGCCGGCAGGGCCGGTGGGCTGGCCTGGTTGCCAGCTGGGCCAGATGGCCCAGTCGGGGGAGGGTTCTTTTGTTTTGTTTTATGTTTTGTTTGTTCTTTTTATTTATTTGCTTTGTACTGTTTTAGTTTAACTTCCTATTACTTTTAGTTTTAGTAAAATATACACGTAGCATCTAAATTCACATTTCAACTTAGTCCATAGTCACAAAAAGACTAGTCCTCAAATAAATTAGTTTGACATTTTATTAATTACAAACGGTATTTAAATAATTGTTTTTACCGAAGTTTTATTCATCTTATAGTATTAAAACATTTTACAAAGGTGTGGTTTCTCCTCCATAATTAGCTATGCAATATTTGGTTCACTCCAAACATTATAGTTTTAATATTTGAAAATGTTTATTGTTTGCTTGATTTTGAATTTGAATTTGGAGCGGTTTCGATCTAACGCGAGATTAGCAACAGTAATCGAAGTGACATGGCATCATTAGTAGAGGGTTACTGTAGCTTAATTATCCGGGCGTCACAATTCTCCTCCACTACAAGAAATCTCGTCCCGAGATTTAAGAGGGGAGTACGGGGGAAAGTTCTGGTTACGGAATTCTAACGAATCTTCTTGGTCTTGGTTGCTCTTCTCGAAGAAGTTGATCCGTTACGTTGATGTCTTCATTTTTCCTACTCAAGGTCATCATGATGAAGCTGGCATCCTTTCTTCGGGAACTCCATCGTACTTAGGAAGGACAAGGGGTAATTTCGGAATAACAGACCTCTGAATGGTTGACTATCTGGTTGATAACATCGGGGAAGGTGGCGGAAAGTAACTCTCGAATGGAAATTTAAGACAATATCGAGAGCAAAGTAAGGCGGTATCGTGGGGAAGTTTCGAGCGGGCAGGCAATCGTTCGATGCCTGAAGGGTTCAGAGCAACGGGAATAAGTATTGTGTCTGATACCAAAATTGATGATCTCACGAAAGGTGGCACGTGAATTACATACGAAGTCAAGCGTGAGGAATAACCTTGGGAACAGGGGTGTACAAGAGAGTCAGGTTTCGATCTTGTGGAACTGTGGGTTATGGGCCCACCATGTGGTTTTTTTATAGGAGCAGTGACATCTTGCACGGTCATGATAGCAAGGCATGTCAGAGAGTACCCTGTCAGTTATGTCGGCAACACGTTGGTACCAAGGGCGAGGGACGAAGAGAACCATTTTCCTGCTCGTTGAAACGAGGCGGACCAATAGGCAAAGTTCTCATCCATCGGTGGCTACCGACATGTCATCAACAAAAGTAACATGGTCTACTAAGAGAGTGGTACAACGAGGTGCTCAACTAAGCAGGGAATTATCTCTGCTCAGCTAAGTCAGATTACAAGAAAGGTTAAACAAAACAATGGAAAGGAAAATATGATTATCAGAGTAAACAGAACAATGGAAAGGAAAATGTGCTTAAAGAATATAATGTAGAAAACCCTTTAGGATATAATGTAGAAAACCCTTTAGGTAAGGGGAGAGAAATATCATGACATTACCCATACAACGGTGTTTGGATAATTGAGCAGGAAACAATTAGCTTTGGGCTTCACATGTTCCTGTTGAAAATCGGAGTACCATAGACATGCTTCGAGATAGCATTGACATGATCTTCAGGCAAAGGACAGACTCTAGATACACAAAGGACTTATTAGGAACAACTTATAGAATAAGTCTTACAATTTCCTCATGGAAGAAAGGTTATCCTTGCTATAGAGGAAACTATAATAATAGGCCCTCCGGCCAGGTGTGCTAGGCATGACATAACCTTACCGGGTCATATAAAGACCAACATTATAACTCTTGGAAATATGTTCCAACCATCACATCTGACCGAGATTCAGATCTGATTGCTGTCACGATACCTCAGACTTAGGATGCCTGAGAAGAAAAGGTGCGACACAATTTGACGAGATGACATTGTAAGATTCTCGGGAAATGAACTATGGAAGCGAGTTCCGAAACAAGAGTCCATCAGTATACCAACGAGAGGATGAGGAGGTGGCTGATGGAATCAGTGATAATTCATCGAGATTAACAAAATATGGATTTCCACAACTATGTGAACAAGGAGATAGCTTTTGTCAGTTCAAATGATATAATGAGGTATGCTCGAGGAAACATACGCCATTGAACATTGGTTGACGGTGCACCCGAAATATGGGCTAGGCAGCACAATCAATGTTCGAATGATAATTCAATAAGCCATAGACGTAGAATGAAACTATAGACCAATAACTTCAAAGCAATAGGGTTGCTAGAAGTTTAGAGTTTACACATCACAAACCATTTGTCGGTATTCCGGTTAGAAACAACACGGGGACCAAGAAAAGAATGGTGATGTTAAATAAGTATCACTTGTATCAAGAATTCTTAAGGGTGGTGAATTTCCCATGACATTCTTGACATAAAATATAGCAATACTCCAAGGTAGAACATAACATAAGTTGGATAGCAAGGATCTCAAGGTACAACACAAAACATGAACAAGTTTGTATTGAAGGGAAAACAAGAATGTTGCCGATGATAACACAAATCATCGAGGGGCAAGGATGGTATTTCTCATCATGAATTCAATTGATATCTTGGAGGAACTCAGAATGTTGATGATGATCATGACAAATTTTGTCGAGAGGTTTCATGGAGATGTAATCGGTCGGCGATGACATCAAGTCAAAGGAATGATGAAGCGAAATGTTCTTGGGACCATGAGTATGACACAAACTCGAATTCAAGCTTGTTGTTCAAGGTGGAACGATAAGACGAGGAAATCGGCGTAAGCTTAGCTCATCATCTAAGGTTGCGCTCCGGAACTAAGGACCCGGTAGCACAGTTAAAATTAGCATGATAATGATGTAGCCGATCAGGCTAGGAGTGACACTACTAGAAAAAGGCTTACTAGTGGCGCACCAGTTTTGCCTACTAATGGCGCACTACTGGTGCGCCACTAGCATCACGCCACTAGTAATTTTTACTAATGGCGCACCGCTGGTGCGCCATTAGTATCTGGTACTCTAATGGCGCACCAGGCAGTGCGCCATTAGTATAGGCCACGGTGCGCCATTAGTATGCCTCCCAGGGGGCATGTGCTTTGCCATACTAATGGCGCACTGGTGGGTGATGCGCCATTAGTATCCTTTGGCATACTAATGGCGCACGTCTGGGTGATGCGCCATTAGTATGTATATTAGGGATTTTTTTTCTTTTCTGATATTTGCACAGATTACAAAATATATTATTGGACAGAATATAAACAGCACCACACAGCAACAGCAGATTCATTGAATACAATAGAAGATTAGTCTCCGAATACAATTCATCATATTAGTCTCCAAAATCAAAAGACCGAACAAAGATAGAACATTACAAGTCTCGAGACCGCGAGTAGCGAGTTTGTCGAAATTAATACTAATCCTAACAAGTCCTACTAATCATCATCATACAACTTCTACTCGTTATTAATAACAAGTCATACGATCATCATCCTGATAGTCATCGAACCAACCCTACTTAATTGTTCTTAGCACATGATCATCAGTATTAGGCAGGACCTAAAATACCCTATTTAAGGTAAAATAGCATAAAACAATATAGACCCTGACTCTCCATTATGGAGAATGGAGATCATCCTGTCTCCAATTCTTGCGCGGCGCTTCCTTTTGCTTCCAAGAACCTCCTTACGACTGTCCATACATTTTTTCCATTCTCTGATTAGCATGTCTCCAGTTCTTCTAGAAATCCGGTATGGACAGTTGAGATTTGTAGGATGACCTGGATATAAGTTCAAAACTTGAAGGCTGCCATTCTGATACATCAAATGAGGCACACAATCCTCTGGGATTCTCTGTTGAAAAACATAGTAATAACTTCATAGTTAGCAATGATGTACTAGTTTTAGAAGTATGCAAAAGATGCACGGATGTCATAATAGTACAAAATCTTACCAGGGTATCTCCATGGTAGTTACCGTAGTTCAACACGTGCACTAGTCGCACGTATTGACCACAATGTTGAGGAGTTTGATTGTAGATATTGTAATTCTCAAGATCAGTACAAAATCCGACCAGATGATTTTTCTCCTGATAAGTTAACTCAGAGCCATCGGTGTAGTGGGTTTTGTCTACCATTTTCCGCACATTTTTTGAACAATCAAAATAAGCTGTCAATGGAAATAAGTTGTCAACTATTTTGAAATAAACAATATAGATTAGTTAATAATTAACTATGTTTGAGAAACTCACATAGCGGTAGAACTGGAGGCGTATCAACAAGGACCCAAATGTCCATATTGTCTTGGTCGATGCCAGGATCACCAAGATCCATGGTGACAAGCATACCCTCATCAAAACCATAGATCTTGCAAAATGCTTCCCAATTTTTGCAACCAAAATGGGTTACGCTCTCAGCATTATACAGATTTACTTCAAAATCCACATCATGATGTGTCCTTAGGTGAATTTTCTTCGTTTCAAAATTTTCATGATCTTCAAAATCCATCCTCTCCAAGACATAGCGTCTTGCATGGCATGGGATAAACTATACTCGAATTGTAAAAGATGAAATTACACGTTGGAATAGTTGAAGTCATGCTTAATTATGAAAAAAACACTTGTCGTCGTTGCGTACCGTTTCAACTTCGAAGGTCTCCTCGAGCTTAATGCTGAAGCGCCGATCATCGTCCAGGTGAGGCCTGTCGCACAGACCTCGACCGTCGTGGCACCAGTCGCACTCCCCCGAGAGACTTTCGTCGTCCGATGACGACATTTCCTATGTTCATAATTCAAAACTACATCATCTCTGTTGGGTCCAATAAGATAATCCACAGTGTGGTGAAAACACGCCCATCCAAATAGAATATGTGGTATGGGCTTTTTTAGTAGGTCATCCTACCAGATTAGGGTTTATCGATGACGAGCAACTGACATTAGTAATAACTATGAGTAGATATCACACTTCTATATGAATAACACAAGAGGCAGTTGATCCTACTTAATTAAGTACTAAGATACCCCGGCCCATGCATTAGTCGGAAGTGCCCCATATGTCCTATTTTTAGCAAAGTCATGCTAAAATTCACGGAAAATTTCAGGATGACCTTTGCTGAAAATAGGACATATGGAGTACCCGAATTTGCCGGAACGGAAGTTAATCGACATTCCGGCAAACTCAAGGGCCTCTCGGGGTACCTGCAAAATCATCACGACACGATGGTCGCAGACAAAACCCAGCAAACTAGCAATTGATGGATCAACACGTAAAACATGTCCAATAAGAGCATATAATTCAACAACTCCACTGAAAATGAGAGCTGAAAGATGCAGGGAGCACAAACAGCTCAGAAAAAGGATGCAGGGAGCACAAAGAGCTACACTCTGAATCTTTTATCTATTTATACCTGTAAATTAGCACTCCGATGCTGGCCTTGACAAATGATCCCACTATGTTGTTTGCTGGAATCTGCAAAATGATCCCACTATGTTGACAAATGATCCCACTATGTTGTTATACTTGAGAACACTGTAACAAAATCAAAACCACAATAAACAGTGGTCAAATACAGAAGAAGGAACAATTTATTTGTACTGTAAAAAAGGTTAGAGAGAAAAGTTAATGAGGATGAGTCACATAAACCAATTCAGATCACTCCCTCCCCAACACTGGCAATGCTCACTAGATCTTTATAAACCTGGGTACTTGTTTGGGATAAAAATAATAGAAGGGATTTCAGGAAGGAGTTCAAAACATATAACATTGGAGGGTTAGATTCAATTTAACCTCTTGTACCTCCTGTACATGTGTGAATGAAGGAGTAGCAAGCACATGAACAGCAAAATTCAGAGATGACAGAAAATCAAGGCACAAATTACACAGAACCATGAAGCTAAAATATAACTATTTAAATGAAGGCACTGTTAGAAAAGACAACATAGTTCAGTAAAGTCATGAACATAAATACTGCAGAATTTAGAGACCACTTAGTACTGTAAATTTAGTTAGCAACAAGACAGAGAAATTGCACTTAGATTTCAAAGAAAAATATGACTACTCCACACTGTAAATCATCAACATTGACACTGTAATAACTGTATACTCCACACTGTAAATAGACAGAACATTTTTTTGCCACAACTTGAATCTGCAGATTATCACGAGGAGTGAAGCAATTTTGATTTACAAACATAGTTACTCCTACTACTTATCTGCGGTTGCCCAGATCATAATTGCATCATGCTTGCTTATCTGAGACTAATACAAAAAGAGAAGAGCAGTTTTAAACAGAGCAGAAGAAGTACTAGTGCAGGAACGAATGTAAGGTTCAGAAAATCCATCACAGGAGCAAGAAGAAGAACAAAAGTTTTACTAGCTTGCATGAACAAGTGGAGCAAATTGCTCAGAGGTGCTGCTGGAGATGCTGTCGGGGCGGCGGGCCGCTGGACACGGAGGAAGGAGGAAGGAGGAGAGGTACCTGGGCGGGCGCGGCCG
>NC_057802.1:486415770-486420797 GCF_018294505.1 Triticum aestivum | reverse complement strand
GTCGGCGGCGGTGGAGCGGGCTGGGGAGGGTGCGGTGGGTCGTCGGCCGCGGTGGAGCAGGGGAGCTAGGGTGCGGTGGGTCGTCGGCGGCGGTGGAGCGGGGGAGGGTGCGGGGGGTCGGCGGCGGCGCCCGGTGGAGCGGGGTAGAGGGTGTAGGGGGTGCTCGGCGGCGAGGGGGACCGGATCTGGCGAGGTGGGTTAGCGATCGAGATGGAGGGGGATCGAGATCAAGTGTCCATGAAATATACACTAATGGCGCACGGGGAGCAGTGCGCCATTACTAGCTTAAACTAGTAATGGCGCACTGCACCAGGTGCGCCATTAGTAGTTTTGCAAAAAAGTAAAAAATAAAAAAAATATTTTAGTGGCGCACTATGCTGCTGGTGCGCCATTAGTAGTTACAACTAGTAATGGCGCACTATGTCCTGGTGCGCCATTAGTATGTCTGGCAAAATAAAAAAAATTCATTACTAATGGCGCACCGTTTGTCTGGTGCGCCATTAGTGTCACACTAATGGCGCACCAGCACATGGTGCGCCATTGCTATATAGCAATGGCGCACCACATGTCTGGTGCGCCATTAGTGGCCATTCCATCTATAGCACTTTTCCTAGTAGTGTGACGTGATGGAGTATTAAACTTCTCAACAACAAAGTACTGGGAGTAACGAATCTCAGTGTTGATTTGATTCACAAATCGAAGTTCTCGGTTGACGACAACCCAGAACCCGTGGAGTGACTATGATGGGAAAGGTACTACTTCATCAGAAACTCATAAGATGAAGTGCAATGGGTTGATATCCTCGAGATACCAGGGGGTAATACTCGAAGGTAGAACAAAATAGAGGTTGGGAAGGCGTACTGATCTGCAGAAGGCAAGTACTTTAACTTGTCCGAGAAATAGAATCAAAGGAGAACAATCGTGGTCGGAACCACGGTTGCAAAGGATCAATTCACAGATACCACATGATATTTATCAAGGAAATACTTATTATTACAAGAAGCTTCCATGATAGGATCTACATCGTGTCCATGGGCATGAACACAAAGGTTCAAGGTCGACTCCCACTTCTCCAATGCATAACCTTTCATTCACTTCTCATTTTTCAAAGAAGTTGTAGTGTTGAAATTTTATCTGGCACAATACCAGAAGAGTATGACTTGTGAAAACCTTCGGGTTCATACGGTTTTTAGGGAAGGTATAGGTTCAACCCATCAGGGCATCTTAGGAAGATATACCACAAACTTCGGAGTAAATATTACAAGCTCGAAAGTAGAGCATTGTTCAAAAGCAGATGATGCAATTTACCAAAGGCATTATATACCCATGGAAAGGCTCACAAGGTTATTTAATATGAAGGACACTGTCGGATAAAATCCAACAAAGGAACCGATGGTCCACAAGGGATCTGATGTGAGCATCGGTACTCAACCAGAGGAAGAAGAATGCAAGGAGATCTGATTATAGAAACAACTGTCTAATTCAAAGTTCAAATGCAAAAGAATCATGATTTCCAAATCAAGGGATCGGGAGCAACGCTCTGGTCAAGGATGGATAAGTTAAGTAGGCTTAGGGGTACAATCGATGGCAAATTGATTGACCGAGATCCAGCTCACGTTTAAAATGACGTCTGAGCCGGAAGGATGAATTCTAGGATCTGATTGAGGATTGCATCATTCACAACAAATTGAACCAACGGACTTAAGATTACGAGACTTAAGATTAATCATAATGCAAGTAAGCAAGAATTTCAAGAGCAAAAAGGCTCCTGAGGATTTTCGGAAGATCGAATGGTATTTTGAACACTTTTGTGAAATACTTGAATCAACTGGGGATGAGCGGATACTCGGTAAGTGCGAGAATTATCCGTAGGGGTATTCAGGTGACAAAGAACAGCAAGGCAGTAAGCTCAAAGGATTCTCGGAATAACAGAGAGAATTTTGGGGTATCTTGTAATAACAAGATGAACTGGGAAACATTGTATGAATGGCGAGTATACGTGGTTATCCATAGGAGTTTATCGATGAAAGGGAATTGCAAAAGCGATGAACACAAGTTCTCGGGTTATCAGCGGAGAGTATCTTCAGGGTCTTCACGTGCAGCAGACGATCATTAGTAATAAGGGGCTCTCCGGGTGAAAGTGATAACGAGATCCTAATGTTAGATTTAGCAAAATTCATTTAACCCGAATAGGAGAGAGATCAGAGTCCCAGAGTAAAGGTCGAGGAGTAAACGATCCTAGTACCGCCCAATGGCAACGTGGGCCCGTAAGACACACAGCCATGTTAGTAAAAAGTTTTCCAATGACTAGACTCGACTTCGGCCAAGGAGTTGGAAAGGGGATTCCTACAGGCAGTCGGCTCTGATACCAACTTGTGACGCCCCCAATTTGACCGTACACTAATCATGCACGCAAACGTGTACGATCAAGATCAGGGACTCACGGGAAGATATCACAACACAACTCTAAAACATAAATAAGTCATACAAGCATCATAATACAAGCCAGGGGCCTCGAGGGCTCGAATACAATTGCTCGATCATAGACGAGTCAGCGGAAGCAACAATATCTGAGTACAGACATAAGTTAAACAAGTTTGCCTTAAGAAGGCTAGCACAAACTGGGATACAGATCGAAAGAGGCGCAGGCCTCCTGCCTGGGATCCTCCTAACTACTCCTGGTCGTCGTCAGCGGGCTGCACGTAGTAGTAGGCTCCTCTAGTGCCGTAGGAGTCGTCGTCGACGGTGGCGTCTGGCTCCTGGACTCTAGGATCTGGTTGCGATCACCAGGTAGAAAGGAAAGGGGGAAAAGAGGGAGAGAAGCAACCGTGAGTACTCATCCAAAGTACTCGCAAGCAAGGAGCTACACTACATATGCATGGTTATATGTGTAAAGGGCCGTATCAGTGGACTGAACTGCAGAATGCCAGAATAATAGGGGGATAGCTAATCCTGTCAAAGACTACGCTTCTGGCAGCCTCCATCTTGCAGCATGTAGAAGAGAGTAGATTGAAGTCCTCCAAGTAGCATCGCATAGCATCATCCTACCCGGCGATCCCCTCCTCGTCGCCCTGTTAGAGAGCGATCACCGGGTTGTATCTGGCACTTGGAAGGGTGTGTTTTATTAAGTATCCGGTTCTAGTTGTCATAAGGTCAAGGTACAACTCTGGGTTGTCCTTTTACCGAGGGACACGGCTATTCGAGTAGATAAACTTCCCTGCAGGGGTGCACCACATAACCCAACACGCTCGATCCCATTTGGCCGGACACACTTTTCTGGGTCATGCCCGGCCGCGGAAGATCAACACATCGCAGCCCCACCTAGGCTCAACAGAGAGGTCAACACGCCGGTCTAAATCCTATGCGCGCAGGGGTCTGGGCCCATCGCCCATTGCACACCTGCACGTTGCATACACGGCCGGAAGCAGACCTAGCCTAGCAAGCGTTCCAGTCTAATCCGGCGCGCGCCGCTCCGTCGCTGACGTCAAGAAGAGCTTCGGCTGATACCACGACGTCGAGTGCCCATAACTGTTCCCGCGTAGTTGGTTAGTGCGTATAGACCAAATGGCCAGACTCAGATCAAATACCAAGATCTCGTTAAGCGTGTTAAGTATCCGCGAACGCCGACCAGGGCCAGGCCCACCTCTCTCCTAGGTGGTCTCAACCTGCCCTGTCGCTCCGCCATAAAGTAACAGTCGGGGGCCGTCAGGAACCCAGGCCCACCTCTACCGGGATGGAGCCACCTGTCCTTTCAGCCCCCTCATCAGAATCACTTGCGGGTACTCAACGAGCCGACCCGACTTTAGTCACCACATGTGTCATGTATATAAAGTATATAGTATATACCCGTGATCACCTCCCGAAGTGATCATGGCCCCGTAGTATAGCAAGGCAGATGGACAAGAGTGTAGGGCCACTGATGGAACACTAGCATCCTATACTAAGCAGTAGGATAGCAGGTAAGGGTAACAACTGTAGCAACAATGAGAGGCTATGCAACAGAATAGGATTAACCGAAAGCAGTAACATGCTACACTACTTTAATGCAAGCAGTATAGAGAAGAATAGGCGATATCTGGTGATCAAGGGGGGGGGGCTTGCCTGGTTGCTCTGGCAAGTAGGAGGGGTCGTCTTCGATGTAGTCGAACACACGAACATCAGCAGCGGTCTCGAAGTCTACCGAAAAAAAGTAACGGAGGGGGAACACAATAAATAACAGAGCAATCAAATGTAACACAAAGCAAGACGCGGCGATACGTTGTGCTCGGGGTGACCAAACGTAGGGATAGGTGATACCGGCGAAAGGGGAAACATCCGGGAAAATATCCCCGGTGTTTCGCGTTTTCAAACAAATGAACCGGAGGTGAAATGTTGCAGGTTCGCTATGCTAGGGACGCATGGCTGGCGAACAGGTTGCGTATTCGGATTCGTCTCGTCGTTCTGAGCAACTTTCATGTACAAAGTATTTTCATCCGAGTTACGGATTATTTTATATGATTTTTATAAGTTTAAATGATTTTCTAAATTTCCAGGATTTATTTTAATTCGAAAATAAAGAGAAATTGCTAAATGTACCCAGCCCTGTGTACACAGCAGTTTACACAGGGGCTGACATGTGGGCCAGGGGGACCCAGTTGACCAGTCAATGTTTGACTGGTCAACAGGAGGTGGGGCCCCCGTGTCATTGAGAGATTAGGCTAAACAGGGTTTAATTAAGTTAACTAGTGATTAGGTTATTCTAATTATGATCAAGTAAGTTAATTAATTCTTTAATTAATTAATTAATTAATATTTTTTATTATTGTTATTGTATTTTTTAAAATTTTTATTATTTTTTTATAAAAATGTTCTGGGCAGTGGGCCCCGTTTGTCATAGGCCCCAGGGGCCTTGGCGGGTTTGATCGCTAGCGGGCGTGGGCGCCAGCCCACCCGATAGGGCGCTGCGGCCAGCGGTGAAGGGGGCCGGCACGAGGCCCAGCGTCGGCGACCGTGGCCGGAGCGAGGCGGCGCGGCAAGGCCAGCCGGAG
>NC_057802.1:486406060-486415102 GCF_018294505.1 Triticum aestivum | reverse complement strand
GGTGGCGTGCGCGCGGGCCGCACGGGCGCAGGGGGTTGCGGGCGGTGCGGTGGCGCAGAGTAGGACGCGCCCGGGCCAGCGATGCGCGCGGGGGCGAGGCACAGGTCACGGGCGGGCAGGGGTGACCACGGTGAGGCATGCGAGCGGGGAGACACGGGGAAAGGTGGCCAGCGGCGGGGTCCGAACTCGGCGGAGGTCGATCCGCAATAGCACGCACGGTGGAGGCAAGGCGAAGGGGAGGCTCACATCGCAACGTGTAGGGGGCCCAGGGGAGCCGAAAGGACCCTGCCGGCGAGGTCCGGCGGCAGGAAGGGCCGGCAGGCGCGAGGGCGAAGTAGAGGTGCGGGTTGAGGGAGGCCGTCATGCGGAGGAAGAGGAGCCGCGGGGACGGAGCCGACGAGGAAGGCGCGGGAGGAAGGGAGCTGCGAGGAGGAGGCCGGGGAGGCAGCCCTCTGCGCCGGCGGGCGGCGGCCGTCCTCGGGCGCGGGCGCGCCGAGTGGAGGGGAACGAACAGGGGCGCCCCTCCTCCGTGCGTCAGCGTGTGTATGTGGGTGACGGCGCGGGGAGGGAGCGAGGGAGAGTGGGGGTGTCGGTTAGGTTTCCCCCGAGTGGGGGGATATGGAGGAGGGTGTGGGCGCCGGCTGGGCCGGTGGGCTGGCGTGGTTGCCAGCTGGGCCGGATGGCCCAGTGGGGGGAGGGTTCTTTTCTTTTGTTTTATGTTTTGTTTGTTCTTTTTATTTATTTGCTTTGTACTATTTTAGTTTAACTTCCTATTACTTTTAGTTTTAGTAAAATATACACGTAGCATCTAAATTCACATTTCAACTTAGTCCATAGTCATAAAAAGACTAGTCCTCAAATAAATTAGTTTGACATTTTATTAATTACAAACGGTATTTAAATAATTGTTTTTACCAAAGTTTTATTCATCTTATAGTATTAAAACATTTTATAAAGGCGTGGTTTCTCCTCCATAATTAGCTATGCAATATTTGGTTCACTCCAAACATTATAGTTTTAATATTTGAAAACGTTTATTGTTTGCTTGATTTTGAATTTGAATTTGGAGCGGTTTCGAACTAACGCGAGATTAGCAACAGTAATCGAAGTGACGTGGCATTATTAGCAGAGGGTTACTGTAGCTTAATTATCCGGGCGTCACACCCACGCGGCTCGCCTTCCCCGTCCTGGAGTGGGACTTCGCTCGGGAGTCCGCCGCCGCCACGGCCGTCCGCCGTCCGAGCCAGGCACTTCTCCCACCGCCGCCTCTTGCCCCTTCCCCACGCCACCTCTCGCCCTCCTCTCCTATAAATCCAGAGCCTCGGGCCCTGATCTCTCTCTCCCTCCTCGCATCGCACCGCATCTCGCAACCACCACCGCGCCGCCGACCTCACCCCTGCTGCCGCCGGACGCCGCCGCCGCTTGCGCTCGCCGCCGCTGCCCCGCGCCGCCCGCGCCGCACCACCGCCTCCTCCCGCCGTAGTCCGCTGCCACCGCCATCGTCTCCGCCGCCCGCAGCCACGCCCGGAGCCGCCGCCGTTTGGCTCGTCGTTGAACTCGCCGCCGTCGACGAACAAAACCGATGAAAACCGCCGGTAAGACCGCCGAGCCGTCCCGGTTTATTTTGTTTTTTCTTCGGGTTTTCCCGATGGGTTTTAATTAGTGAACGTTCGCTCGTTTAGGATCTGGAGTGACAGATTCATTAGTTTGCGTTCGGCAGCGAACGTTCGCTCGGTAGAGTTTTTCTTTTTCTTTTTAATTTGGGCCAGGGACCCATGCGTGAACATTATATTTACAGATTAGTCCATGTACTTCAATCGATCGCAACTCTTCGCTCGTTTATCCAAATCCAATGAAACCAACGCCAACTTCTTCGTTTTGACCTCATCCATCCAGTAATCCAACTCAAACATGTTTTTGAAAGTTTTAAAATTTGAATTCAAACAGATTTGTATTTGAACTCCGTTTGATCGTAACTTGAGTTTTATAACTCCATTTGAGTTGATTCTTTTTGCAAATCGAAGCTCTTGACCTAAACTTTCTGATAAGGCCAAATTCACTTAATTTTGGTACTGTTAGAATTTTTTTTTTGTTGCAAGAGTTAATTGCTTGTTTTTGAAGTTTTCCGAGATCTTTTCTTCGATTCTTTTGCTTGAGTGCTTATGTATGCAATTGCTTGCTCACGATAGATTGACCGGAGTGTGACGAGTAGAACTATGAGGAGATGTGAGTGTGAATCATCTTCATCAACAGTACAAGGCAAGTTCACACTTTGATCATATCCCTTTATTACCCAGTTTTTATGCATTAGTTTCAACCCCTCAAACATTGCATGGTTAGGATTTGATAACATGTGGGTATTGGGAAGTAGTTGATGAGGTACGAACCTATTGTCCTGCATTCAAACATTGGGTGTTACTACCACGTTATGCTTATACTACTCTGCTATGCTCGTAGACATGGATTGGTTGAGTGTATTCATACAGATGTGAGAGTTATCGTTAATGGTTAAGTTAAGGTGGCTACTTTAATACACATCTGGGTGGATTGGTTGGGGCACCCTGGAGCACCTAGTGGTTTGCCCGGGCACCTGGAGAACCCAGTGCTTGCCCAAGGGGATCCCAGAGTACCCGTGTGATTCCCCTATGGAATGCCACCCAGGCTCAAAGGGATCATAAGATTATTCATGCTAGAAACTTCCGTGTGCAGCCACAAGCTATTATGGGCTCTAGCATAGTTGAGTATGCACTACAAAAAAATACAATTCTGTGATGATACGTGTTTGTCATAGTAGGTCGCGTTTTTTGTCATGCATGTACATCCATGACAAATTTATGACAGAATCAAGATAGTCATACCTGTGCTGTCGTAGAAGTGTTCCATGACATTACCAAAATTATCATCACGGAAGTGTCCACTTCTATGACGATAAATCGCGCGTCACATAAGTGCTTTCGTCAAGGGTGACCGACACGTGGCATCCACCGTAACGGAACGCCGTTAAGCTATCGGGTCGGGTTTTGGATCCGATAACCCATTAACAGCCCCGACCAATGGGGATTTTCCACGTGTAAAATCATTGTTGGCTGGAGGAAACACGTGTCGGCTCATCGTTGGGATAGATGTCATCCACTCATTTGACAGAAGGCGCCTATGATACGTTGACATGTGGCACGGCCCAACAGAGGCCCATTCCTGTGAAAAGGCCGGCCAGTTTGACTTGGTCAAAAGTTGGCGGGCCGGCCCATGGAAAGCATGTTAATAGCCTGTTCGCATATAGCCCATTTACAGCCCGCTAGCCCAAGGCCCGTTACGCCCTATCCAAATTAGGCCCAGTATCGTCATCTAGGCCATCCAATATGATTCCAGCCCGTTTTCACTTCTGGCCCATGTATGGCCCATGACGTCTTTCGGCCCATATGAGGCCCTATGTAACTCTTGGCCTATTAACGGCCCGTGGTGAAACTGGCCTGTAATGAACAGTGTATCACTTTACACCCATTAACGGCCCATGGAGAAACTATCCCGTAATGAACAGTGTATCACTTTATACCCATTAACAGCCCATTATTCCGTTGGGCCGTTTCCAGCCCATCTTATCTTTCGGCCTTCTCAGAGCCCATTTATTCTTGGGCTCATTTCCAGCATTTGTTTACTTACGGCCCGTTACTGTAATTTTTTGCTTGTGGGCCAAATTCAGCCCGTGGTTACAGTCGGCCTGTTTGTGGTCCATTAATACGTTGGCCGTTTTCATAGCGTCATCAAATACGGCCTATTAACGATGGCCCTTTATGGTCGGCCCATGAACGGACGATTCCAACTCTAGCCCGTTTACGGGCATAATGCGGTCTGTTTGGCCCATGTTTGGCCAATCGATCATACGGCCCGTATAAGGCCCATTGATGATACGGCCCGCAGAAGGCCCATTGTTTCTACGGCCTGTAGAAGGCCCATTGTTTCTATGGCCCGTAGAAGGCCCACTGTTTCTACGGCCAGTAGGAGGCCCACTGTCACTACAGTAAATATTAGCCCATGGTTATTGTGGCCTAGTTTTAAAAAATAGTTTATTGCAGCCACTAGCTAACCGCGGAAAAAGAACTGCAATGACTACAAGCAAACAAATAAACAAGACAACAAGGAAATAAATAAGCAAGCAACTAACGCTAGGCTATCACGGCTATTACACATATTACATCCACTGGGCATCAAAGTTCGCCACCAGTGCAAATATAGGGAACAAAGCAGCATATCATATACACTGGTTTTCAAAGTTGGCGACCAGCGCAAATAAATGCCGCAGCAAAACAAATCCAGAACTGAAACCACTTCAGAAGATCTCAAGAAACAATATCCTGGGTACCCATAATGCTTGCAAGAAGCTTAGCATGCTTATTAACTTTCTCTTGTTTGGCGCTTAAATCCTCCAGCGCTTGCTGTTGCACCAGAAAATATGCATATGAATTCTGCAGGGACTTCCTCAGTCCTTCAGCTTCCTGTCGCAGCACATCTGATCGATATCTTTCAACTTGAAGTTGAGACTCAAGAAGACAAACTGATTCAGGCAGCGAGTTTGAAGAGCTTGTGCCAGTAGTAGTGGCCAATAACTCGAACACTACATCAAGACAGGACTTTTGGGTTCCCTCACTGTCGTCAAGATAGTTTTTATCAGCTTTCTTGGAGACCAACAGGGATGTCTCACTATCTTGAACCTTATCTGCATTACTTCCTTTACCATTGGATAACGCGGTACTGTTCTCCAATATTTTGTCCGCATTCTAAAAGAGAAACAAGCAGACACATCACATGTTTACCATGTTGTAGATGAAACTCATTTTGGTAAATGAGTTCAGTAGTAAAGTGGACAGGATAACAGCATGAAACAAACATATATATATATGTACCATGGTCACTTTATGGTCTATATCATTCTAGTTTTTGTTGCCAAATCAAGATAGAGACACAGTTCAAATAATATTTGTTCAAGACAAAGCAGAATAGACAGAATATAAGTGTGGGTAACTATAGAGCAATAACAACACTTGTAATGTGCATGACATGAGAACATAACTGTTTATTCAATTGAAACTGAAATCAACATAGAGCAGGTTACAACAGCAAACCAGTTAAAGAAACAGGTTTAAAACATACCTGTTGCGCCATTGGAGTTTCAATTCCATCCTTCAAATTTGAAAATAGTTGGTATGAGTAAATACAGTAATGCAAGGGCAAAGGAGTATGAACCATAGCTACAGAACCTGACCTGAGAACAAATCTTCTTCTCCTTTAAGCGTTGAGTTGGGATTCGGAGTGGTGGTCCTCATGCTTTGGGCACTGCAGTTCCCTTACTAACTGCTCGTGTTTGGGTGCTCTGTGGTGGAGACGGTGCTGTGTCAACTGGAACTGGGTTACTATCTGCCGGGGTTGGGGTTAGAAGGGGTGTAGCTGGTTCTCTGTCCAACTGGGTAGGGGTACAATCTGCGAGAGTCTGGGTTATGTGTGGTGGATCTGGTCCTTGGGCAAGTACAACCGTGGTTCTATCTGCATCAACTGGTAGCACTATGTTTTCTGAAGACCGTGTTGTTACTCCCTTAGATACTGCCATCACGCTCTCCAATTCAAATGGCTGATAAAGAAGAAAAGTAATTGAAAGTATAGACATTGTATGATAGACAGGTGCAAAGGATAGTGGGGAATAAAAGAGGGCATGAAATAATTCATATTTATGTTGTCTAACCAAACAGGATAGCATGACACAATTTCACATATATGATGGCTAACTAAACAGGATAGCATGACACAATTTCACATTATGATGGCTAACTAAAAAAGATGGAAAGACATAGTTCAAAATATGAGACTATGTAAACAGAATGACATGACATAACTATATAATGTGTTTATTAAATAGGTTGGCATGCCATAATTCACATACATTCACGGATAGAATGCCATAATTCAAAATATGATGACTGTAAACACTAAACAGGATGAGATGATATAACTATATGATGTCTTTATTAAATGGGTTGCCATGCCATAATTCAGATAGATGATGTGTATGTACTATGTAAACATGATGGCATGATATAATTCAAATATATGATTTATATAGTAAGCAAGTAAGCAGATGGAAATCCATATATGATGTAAAAACTAAGCAATGCAAGACAACATGCATGACATGGGTAATATAACCCTGCCAAGTTTGAGCATAGACCTCAGGGGGGAAATAGGACTGGTCATCAGTCTCTGAATCCTCCTCGGAGGAGCTCTCTGTAACCAGCAAGATGTCTGCTTCAGCAGGTAGCATTGTCTGCTCTGAATACCTTGTTTTCACTCCAGATACTTCCATCACCGCTTCAAATGGCTGATGCATAGGAAGAGTAGTTGAATATACAAACGTTGTCGACAAATGGAACATGTAATACAAAAAAATGATAGCATGATATAATTCACATACATGATGATTGGCTAAACAGCATGGCATTGCATAATTCACATATATAATGCCTTTGCAACAAGATAGCATTGTATAATTCACATATATAATGTCTTGCAACAAGGTGGCAATGCATAATTCACATATATGGTAATTAGACACTGAACTGGTGGCATTCACGCAAAGCATGTCTAAACTAATCAAATGACATAGCAATGCGAGACACCATACGCACGATATGAGCAACATAACCCTGCCAAGTTAGAGCATACACCTCGGGGGGGGGGGGAATAGGACTGGTCATCTGTCTCTGAATCCTCCTCTGAGGAGCTATCCGTAACCAGCGAGATATGCGCTTCGTCAGATAGCATAGTCTGCTCTGAAGACCTTATTTTCACTCCAGAATTTGCCATCACCGTGTCAAATGGCTGATGCACACGAAGAGCAGTTGAATGTACTAACATTGTTGACAAAGGTAATATGTAACAAAAAAGGATGGCCTGATATAATTTACATATAAGATGACTGGCTAAGCAGGATGGCATTGCAAAATTCACATATATGGTGCCTGGCTAAACAAGATGGCGTTGCATAATTCACATAAACGATGAATAAAATAAACAGATGGCATTCGCACAAAGGATGTCTAAACTAAGCAGATGACATATTTGATGTATAAAGTAAGCAATGCAAGACACCATATGCATGATATAACCAACATCAGCATGCCAAGTTAGAGCGAAGACCTCAGGGGGTAAATAGGAGTTGTCTTCTCCTTATGAATCCCCCTCAGAACAGATATCTTCCTCTCGATTGCAATCCGAAATGCGTGGAGGGGGGGCTGCCTTTGCGCCTACCGTGGAGCGACGTCTGCATGAAATTTTATTGCCACGCAAGGCTCGTCTCTTTTGCTCTACATGTTCAGTTCCATTGTTTACAATAACTGTCATGCATAGGAATAAAACATAGTGAGATTATGTCGGGAGTGCATGCAGAAATCCAGAGTGATGGTAGCAACCTGTGGATCGACCCAAAACCAATAATAGCAGGCAGATAATGGCTTCAGTTAAAAAATACAGATAATGGCTTCTTTACTGTTTGTTTCCCACCCAACATGAAACTCATAGTAGACACCGGAGATTAACCAGATAGTAGATAGATACTATTGATAGCGGCCCCGATATGTACCCCACAACCATTTAAAAACTCAAGTTTGACCATTAGTTTGGAGCTGACTCAGAGTCTAATCGGTGAACATGACGATAAAGTAGCATGTAATATTAAGCGATGCATAACGTAAGCAGACACGAAAGAGTGCGACCTCTCTTGCGGACCCGTGTAGTCCTCGAGGTCATCTGCTCAATTGATGATGGTAATGCAGTTTTCATGGCTGCCAGCGGCGGGGAAGAAGATCTGAGGCGGCGAAAGACAGTCTGGAGGTAGGATCCCTGTTGTGCTGGACCCTTCTGTCGTTGGAGCAGCTGAGGTGGGGTGGACGACGGCGCAGCAGGAGCGGGACAAACCACGCAAGGTTTTATTTGACAACTATCTGTAAGAGAAGTAATTCTGTAAGGGCTCGTTTGAATTGGAGGATTCCAACAATGCAGGGATAGGAAATAGACAGGAATAGGACAGGAATGCACGTGCAAAACAGAGAATTTAAAAACACAAGATTTCTGCCAATCTGGGTGTTTGATTCACAACAATTGGAAGATCATAGGATGCAAAGAAGCATGGTGAGATTAAGTCAAACCACAAGAAAATGTACGGTTATAATGCTATTATGCTACTATCTCTTAGTCTTGTGCTTCATGAATAGGAATTTGAAAAGGAGGACAAGTTAAAATTAAAATTCCTACGTTTTTTCTTTCAAGGAGACACTAAAGGAACAAATCCGTGTGCTCAATGGAAAATATATATAACATGTAGAGTAAAAAAGAGATGCAACAAGTGTACAACCTCTTTGGCGAAGCCATGTCGATCTCAGCGTGATTGGGTTGGCCGGTGAGGATGCTCCGGCTGACTTTGCTGTCGGAGGAGGGGAAGAAGATCTTAGGCGTCTGGAGATGGAGCCCGAGGTACTGCTCCGCTGTGATGGAGGGTTTCGTCGTAGGAGCAGCTCCGGTGAGTTGTACGACGCCGAGGCTGAAGCAGGACAAGAGAGACAACGAACAACGTTAACCTCAGTGGAATTCTAATAGCATCTCCAATACATGACGTAAAATACATAACTACAAAGTGCTAGATGTAAAATACTCAGCCGCTCATCTCTGAACTTAATTGTTGAAACTGAACTTAACTGTCGAAACTGAACTTAACTGTCGAAACTGAATTTTGCTGTCGAAACTGAATTTTGCTGTCGAAACTGAATTTTGCTGACGAAACTGAACGAACTAGCAAGGTGAGGCTACACGTCGGTCGACTGAATTTTTCATCTCTGGTCAGTCGATTTTGCAGCCGTTGGATACGAAATCAAGGGCCTGCGGTTCATCTTCAACCTCCACCCCCCTGAGCCGCCAGCCACCACCGACCAAACAGCAGGCCCCCGCCGCCCGCGGCCGGCGGTGCGCCGCCCCGCCCGCCCCGAAAACACTTCCCACCGC
>NC_057802.1:486388274-486405496 GCF_018294505.1 Triticum aestivum | reverse complement strand
ACCCCCTGAAAATCAACTGACCCAAAAGTCGATTCAGTCGACTGAAGTGTAGCTAAATCGGAGCAGCATCGCAAGCAAGAGCAAGAGCGAGAGCAGCAGCGCGAGCAAGAGCAATAGCAAGAGCAGACCAGGCAGGGGACCGAGAGCAAGAGTAGAGCAGCAGCGCGAGCGAGAGCTAAAGCAGCAGCAGCTCCTACTAATGTGGACGTCGCCGCCGAGGGAGCAACACTGTGGAGGAAGTGGCCGGCGACGCCGCCGTGGATGGAGCCGCGCCGTGTCGGCTCGGGACCGAGCGCCGGCAGCACCGTGAGATCGAATGAAGAAGAAAATGCGGCGATTAGTGTACAACCTCTTTGGTGGCGCCGATTAGGCCGCAGCTTCATCCGAGGAAACGGTGATGATGATTCTCTTCCGGTGGTGCAGGTGAAGACGGCGGTGTGGGAATGGAGGTGGCGCGAAAGACGAGGGGAACGTCGGGGCAGCTCCTTGGAGGTGGAGGACGGGGTGGCTGAGCCGGCGGGACGATGAGATCGACGACGGATCTTCATCCGGTACGGTGGATGAGGGACGTCGAGGTGTTGATGTGGCCGACGTCGTCGGGGAAGAGGCTCCGCCTGGGTGGCGGACTGAGCAGGGTGTGGGGTTTCGTCGCGGGTTTTCGCGGCCTCGGTGTACGAATGGGTGGGCGGATGGGATGGCAGTGGGGAACCATGGCTTAGAGATGCGCTTGTCCGAAATGTGGGGTATGTGACGAAAGTACCCCCACCGATTTGAGGCGGTTCTTTCGGTTCAGGGGTACCACGGGCATTTCGCGTGTCGGGATTTCACAGGAGGTGGGAGTTTTCGCGTGCGTTATAATTTCGGAATAGCAAGGCACGAGTTGAGATGGAGGGAGTTGTCGGAGCACAACGAGACAAAGATATATCTTAAATATTTCGGGCTAAAAAGGCGCGGGTTGAAATCGGACAAGCCTAACATGTACTGTAGCAAATCAATGCGCACTACAAATGTCATTCAAAACTTTGAATTCATGTTATGTTCAATTAAAATATTTCGCTACGTGTATAATGCATGCAACCTACTACTCAAATGAACGTTTTAGTGCATTCCAAACGTATATACTACTGCTTCAATATGAACTAAATTTGAATTCGTTTCTCTATTTGAATAAGATCTACAGTAATGATTGTTGTGAAGTCAAAGCATTTGAATTCGTTTCTCTGTTTTAATAAGATCTACAATCATCATTATTGTCAAGTTAAACCATCGTTTGTGTATTATCTTCACAGCACACCACATGATTAGTCTCGAGTTACATATGAACTATGTGTACTATATGAACTCGAACTAGATTTTTTGAATCCACTTTATTTTGATTTCAAATCACATTACGTTTCTAGCTCTAGCTAGATCTTCATAATCTAAACCATGTCTCATATGTATAATGTGTTTATCACATTATGTATGGTGCCCCGCCCCTACGCCTACAAGTATTTAGATGTGAGTTGCAAACACCACACATTACCACAAATTCAAATAAAATGTGAGAATGTTCGATATATAGTATTGTTTAGATTGTGCGATATTTAGTTGTAAGCTACAAACGCCACACATTATCACAAATTCAAATAAAATGTGAGATTGTTTGATGTATAGTATGGTTTAGATTGTTCGGCATTTAGCTGTGAGTTGCAAACGCCATGCATTATCACATTATGGTATAACATGTGCACAGCACATGTATCACCGCTATATTCATGCATGCAACGTCTAAAAACTATGATCTCCTATTCAAATATATGAATCCGCTTTCATATCAAATTATGATCTTTGTTAGTCTCTTACACCCACACAATCCTCTAACCTTTGTAGCTACCACTAACTTTCTCTCGTGCATGCACACGCCCTCCTCGCCGTCCCCCTCCCTCGGCATTCTATCCACCGGGCACATTGATTTTTCTCTTTAGGTCGTTCTCCCAGAGTCTCCACAACTCCTTTCCGACACACACCGATCGATAAACCTCTCCAGCGATGCCAGCCTACAACATACACACACACCTTCAATCTCCTCCTTTATGTGTCCTTGCCTCGTGTCTCTCATACGGTCAGACACACGTGTAAACTCTCGCCCCTCTTTTCATCGATCTCACAACCGCACACTCCTCCCCCTATCTAGCTAGTAGTTGGTGAAGGAAATATGCCCTAGAGGCAATAATAAAGTATTATATATTTCCTTATATCATGATAAATGTTTATTATTCATGCTAGAATTGTATTAACAGGAAACATAATACATGTGTGAATACATAGACAAACAGAGTGTCACTACTATGCCTCTACTTGACTAGCTCGTTAATCAAAGATGGTTATGTTTCCTAGCCATAGACATGAGTTGTCATTTGATTAACGGGATCACCTCATTAGGAAAATGACGTGATTGACTTGACCCATTCCGTTAGCTTAGCACCCGATCGTTTAGTATGTTGCTATTGCTTTCTTCATGACTTATACATGTTCCTATGATTATGAGATTATGCAACTCCCGTTTACCGGAGGAGCACTTTGTGTGCTACCAAACGTCACAACGTAAATGGGTGATTATAAAGGTGCTCTACAGGTGTCTCCAAAGGTACTTGTTGGGTTGGCGTATTTCGAGATTAGGATTTGTCACTCCGATTGTCGGAGATGTATCTCTGGGCCCACTCGGTAATGCACATCACTATAAGCCTTGCAAGCATTGTGACTAATGAGTTAGTTACAGGATGATGTATTACGGAACGAGTAAAGAGACTTGCCGGTAACGAGATTGAACTAGGTATCGAGATACCGACGATCGAATCTCGGGCAAGTAACATACCGATGACAAAGGGAACAACGTATGTTGTTATGTGGTCTGACCGATAAAGATCTTCGTAGAATATGTGGGAGCCAATATGGGCATCCAGGTCCTGCTATTGGTTATTGACCGGAGAGGTGTCTCGGTCATGTCTACATAGTTCTCGAACCCGTAGGGTCCGCACGCTTAACGTTACGATGACAATTTTATTGAGTTTTGATGTACCGAAGGAGTTCGGAGTCCCGGATGAGATCGGGGACATGACGAGGAGTCTCGAAATGGCCGAGACGTAAAGATCAATATATTGGACGACTATATTCGGACTTCGGAAAGGTTCCGAGTGATACGGGTATTTTTCGGAGTACCGGAGAGTTACGGGAATTCGTATTGGGCTTTAATGGGCCATACGGGAAAGGAGAGAAAGACCCCAAAGGGTGGCCGCACCCCTCCCCATGGGCTAGTCCGAATTGGACTAGGGAGGGGGGGCGCCCCCTTCCTTCTTTCTCCTTCCCCCTTCCCTTCTCCTACTCCCGGTGGGAGTAGGACTCCCCCCTTTGGCGCGCCTCTCCCCTTGGCCGGCTGCCTCCCCCTTGCTCCTTTATATACGGGGGCAGGGGCACCCCAGAGACACAACAATTGATCCTTGAGATCTCTTAGCCGTGTGCGGTGCCCCCCTCCACAATATTACACCTCAATAATACCGTTGCGGAGCTTAGGCGAAGCCCTGCGTCGGTGGAACATCATCATCGTCACCACGCCGTCGTGCTGACGAAACTCTCCCTCAACACTCGGCTGGATCGGAGTTCGAGGGACGTCATCGAGCTGAACGTGTGTAGAACTCGGAGGTGCCGTGCGTTCGGTACTTGATCGGTCGGATCGTGAAGACGTTCGACTACATCAACCGCGTTATGATAACGCTTCCGCTGTCGGTCTACAAGGGTACGTGGACAACACTCTCCCCTCTCGCTGCTATGCATCACCATGATCTTGCGTGTGTGTAGGATTTTTTTTGAAATTACTACGTTCCCCAACAGTTGGGCCTCTCGCACCACCTCCTGGCTCCATTCTCTCTGTCTATCCATCTCGCTGGGCCTTATTTGCCTCTAACAAATGGACGTACACCGACCGATCTCTCGCTATACATATAGCTAGCTAGGTCCTTATAACTCATTTTTACCCACACGCCAATCGATCTACCTCATTAGTTGTGTCTCTCCCTTCCTCCGACAAACAACAATTGATCTATCGATCTAGTTAGGTTTGCTTACCAAACACATGGTTCCCCTTCATCATCCATGGATGCGTCCCGACAGATCTATCACGCACAGGCACACACAGAAACACATCCCCACTCTTATTGATAACATTGCAGTTCCACCCTCAGTTTGTCTAGTAGGCCTCTCCCACCATCTTCGAGAAGCAACTCCATCACCCATCCAGCACTCTACCCCTCTCCCTCCCTCTCTCTCTCCTCTCTCTCTGTCCCATCATATTTCCCGTCCTTCAGTTATGTATGGATGTCGACCGATCTCCCTCAAGACATAGCTGGGTCTCTCCTTCTCAACACATATACGAGTCGTTCTACCTCTATAGTTAGGCCTCTGCCTACCCCTGTGGAGTACTTTTGATGTGTTATGTTAAAAAAAGAGGCAAACCATGTGGGGCCTACCTTAGAAGCAAGGCTCTATACACTGGAGTACTTTTGATGTGTCTCGTCAACTCGCAGAACGAGGAGAAGCTTGCTTAGTACGCCGTCTCCCCCGCCCATGGGCGCGGTGGCTCGCAGGATGAGGTGAAGCTTGCTCCGCCTTACGCCTGCTCCCTCGCCCATGCGCGTGGTGGCTCGCAGGACGAGGAGAAAAATTTACTAGTCCCTCAATTTACTCCTCGTCCCTACTACCTTGGTTATAGAGATTATATCATATTGTTTGGAATATATATGTCCTTTAGTAGATTTCAATATGAACTACTAGTACATACTCCAAACACTGATGTATATAGACGTATTTTAGAGTGTAGATTCACTCATTTTGCTCCGTATGTAGCACTCTCCCTCGCCCCTCGCCCACGTGGTGGACGTGCAGCAATTCATTCGGTCTCATATAGCCAGAGCGATATATACTGCACTACCATTATTGCTCCACTTCCCGAAGAGGCGAAGAGCCAATCGCAAGGTTAATATTTTGGAGATGCCAAGCGCAAGGTTATAGGAGAACGAGTAGTAGGTGCGGCGTCATTTATAAATAAAGTTTTTTTTCTTCAGTGGCACGTAAGCAATATGATAGGTTCATATGGAGAGAAAAGGAAACCGCTCCACTATATACATAGTCAGGACAGGCCAGCCTACACAGTTGCTTGCTGGGGTTGCTCTCTTCACACTCTCTCGCACAAAACGACTGTGGCCACAACTCTAACATCCCGGCGGATCACGTCCGCTTGGGGAAGGGGTGGATGCTTACTGTAGATGCGGTGGCCGTCGCCGACGGCGAAAACCCACTGTCGGCACGCCCCGATCAGGGGTCCCCGCCGTTCTCTCTCACAAAGCCGGTGAGGTTGCCTTCATCCCTTGCTCACTGCCGCGACGTGGGCAGTTGCCGCCTCCCGCCGCCCTCCTCAAGGTTGAGCTACGTCCCTCAGGTACAACTCCCTTTAGAGCCGGCTTGCACCACTGCTCCAGCTGCCCACATCACTCCTTGTGGATATTTCTCTACTTATTTGCCCCGCACATACCTCTACTAGCTTCTACGTACTGTATTTGTGATGAGTTTATGTCTCATCAACTAGTCCCAGTAATCTTATTCTAATCACGCTTCTTCAATTTCTTTGCCACAGGGATGCTCATCTCGATTTTGGTGAAACTGCACAAAATGATCCGATGGTCAAAAGGTTCCACACTTCATTTATTAGGAAGCTCGAACATTGCCAGCAAATTGAAGCCTGCTCAGGGTTCACGGTTCAAGGGCTAGGGATTGCATGGATCTTTTTTTCTTTAGCTGCCTCTGTTCCAAAATAAGTGTCAACTTTAGTAGTAGTACAACTTTGTACTAAAGTTTGCACAAAGTTGAGACACTTATTTTGGAACGGAGGGAGTACATATTTGCTATGATTTGTCAATCATTGAGATGCAATAGCATGCATGTTAGTCTCCTTTGTATTTGATGAAATGTTGCAACGGGCAACCTTGGACGCAAGATACATGTAACAGAAGCTGGAAGCTTCTTAGCATTGTACAAATTTATCTCGCTGATAAATTACACTACGTACTATACTAGTACTTCCTCCGTTCCTAAATATAAGTCTTTGTAGAGATTTCACCATGAACCACATGCGGATGTATATAGATGCATTTTAAGTGTAGATTCATTCATTTTGTTCCGTATGTAGTGGAATCTCTACAAAGACTTATCTACTAGTAATAGCTAGCCCCCACTACTAGGAATTCTCTATCCTCTCCTTGAGCCACATCATCAAAATTGATGTAGCCGTTAGATGAAGTAAATCAGTCCATAATAGCCGTCTAATCTAGGCGTTGAGAGGCTCCACACTAAGCCACATGCAAGCATGCAGAAATACCGTGGCACATGCATGTGAGTGGGTTTTAAATCACATCAACATGTCTGCATGCAAGCATGCACCGGTAGCATGCATGTAAGTGAGCTTTTAAGTCCCATTAACATGTCAAAAAGAAAAATATAATCCCATTATGCAGTAGGAGTTGGCTGATCTTTTTTCCTTACGTGGGATGATCTAAATGATGATGGGAGTTTATTTAGTTTGGCTACCACATTTGTCATGCGGTTATAGATTTTTTTAGTTCTATGAAATCGATAATTTTGCGCAGAGAGATATACCAATGTTCCGCGGCAACGCGCGGGGACTCATCTAGTAATATTTAGGAACGGAGGGAGTATTATGTAAATGAGTTAGGTGTCGCACGGTGATAGTGTGAGGTGGGCCATGTAATCACTCAGCCTGTGTGTTTTCACTGCTCTTGCACGCCTCCGCTGTAAGAATGGAGAAAATTGTAATCTAGTAGTAGTACCTCCTTTCGCCAAAAGCGTGGGACATCCAGCAGTCCTGCCACCTTAGTAATAAAGACCAATGAGCCGTCAAATCACATAGACCCAGCAGTAGTTGGACGGACGAAGCAACCATCACTCTTGCGCCAGTGAGAGGTCGCGTCCGCTCTGCCCGGGCATGAATGCGGCACCGATTCATTGGAGCGGCGCTGACCGTTTCGGGCGGGAAGCGCGCGCGGGCGATGGAGGGGCTTTGGGTGGGCCAGGCTGGTCAGGAGAGGGCATGGCAGCTGTCCACATGTCCCTACCGGACACGCCCGGATACGAGAGGATGCACCGACTCCCACGGCTAAAATCGTACTACACTACACAACATCTCTCTATAGGAGTAGGTCGATCTGTCACTCTCTCTAACACACACATGCTGTTAAACACACACACACACACACGCACCTTGGTCCCGTTGCACCTTCTAACGTGACTTATTACACCTAGACGGAGGGAGTAGTAAGTATATGAGATACGGTGGCACACTGACTTAAGTCGAATACAAGTGCCCAAAATTTGTGGTCATGTTATAATAAGGATTCACTTAAAATAGTACGTGAGCGAACAGAGGGATTAATTGGACAGTGTTCCCGAGCAGTAGCGAGATGTGTGAGGTAAGATACAGCGCTGGCGCTTTTAATTTTTCTTATTAATTTGTTTGTTTCACCCTCTGACTGGTGGGACCCAACGTACTACGTGGAGAGAGGTAAGGTGACTAAGGCTGCATTATTTCTGCATCACTGTGGATAGTCTTACCACCAACGCCGCATGACATGATTATGATTGAAATCCCAATGACTCCCACACACACAAAAAACATGGCATGCTTGTCACACGAATGCAGGAATGTATAAAAGGTTATTTCCCTCTCGTTGAACATAACGGGATGGTTGTGTAGCTGGTTAGCCTGTTCGCTCATCAAACTTGAGGTCTCGGGTGGATTCTTTGACTGGTCAAAATGTTTTCTAGGGTTTGCACGCTTCACACTCTCTCTCCAGTATATATATACACGCTGGAGCCTCAGCACTTGTAGTTGTTCTCTTCACACTCTCTCGCCCTCTCCCGCTGGAGCCTCAGCGCTTGTAGTTGCTCTCTTCACACTCTCTCGCCCTCTCCAGATCTAAACAAGACTTCGTTGGCCTCTCTCTCCCCTCACTGCTGCTCAAAGAGCCGGCAGGATCCGTCTGCCGGGAAGGGAAGGAGGCTTAACACTGTCGCCGTCGGCAAGGGACTACCAGCGCAGCTGTTCACTTTCCACCCAGCGGCGGCGCGGGAGGGCCTCCGGCCCCTTCTTCTTCGCCGTCGTCTCGTCGCCCACCGAACCACGCCCCAAGAACCTTAAGGTATAATTTACTTACTCCACATGCATTGCTCTAGCTGCATGTATACCATGAATCTAGGACGTGGTTCAAAGAGGAAAGGAGTGGGGGAAAGTAGTGGGAAACATTGTATATAGCATGAATCTAGGACGTGGTTCAAAGAGGAAATGAAGGGGGAAAGTTGTATAGCATGAATCTAGGACATGGTTCAAAGAGGAAAGGAATGGGGGAAAGTAGTGGGGAAAGTTGTATCGCATAAATCTAGGACGTGGTTCAAAGAGGAAAGGAAGGGGCGAAAGTACTAGTTCAAAAAGGAAAGGAAGGGACAAGGCTGTAGAGTTTGAGCAGGACTAGATTTACTGCCCTCACATAGGGAAAGGTGTCTAAAGATAACAAAACTGGGACCACCACAAATATGCTCCTTGGTTGTTTGTTCTTTGTTGCAACAGACTGTGCATGACCACAGTACATCGGTAGATGCACATGGTGCTGGTGCGTCCACTGTCCCGTGCAACTCATTAGCTGTTGTTAATCTAAGGCCCTGTTTGGTTAAAAACTCCCTAGTCCCTACCTGCTTGGTTCCAGGGACTAAACATGGACTAGAGGTTTTTAAATGACATGCTAAAAGACCATGTTACCCCTAGTAATGAACTAATAGAGACAAGGTGCGATGCGTGGCAGGGGCAACTGTTGGAAAAAGTCCCAAAAAGACTCCCTCGGGGTCTTCTTTCTTTAGTCCCAAATGCCCACTTTTAGTCCCTAAAAGTCCCTCATGTTTGGTTTAGATGGGACTGACACGGACTTTTTTTAGTCCCTACACCAAAATGTCCATGTAAACAAACACCCTCTAATAATGCCGCTGGAAAATTGATGCAATGCCACAGTTAAAAGCAAATTACATGTTTAACGAATTTTATTCTTAATATAATCTCTATGTTAATATTAATCAATGCCACCGTTTGAGAAATGCTACTGTCTTGCTTTCTTTCCCATTGAGATAAGGTAGATGCTTCTTTTTGTTGGCTTCTGTGTCATCCACCGTTATTGACCACTAATTGTTTCCTTTGCACCTCTGTGTAAACAGGGTTATCTACTTCACCTCGTTGCCATTGTGACCTTTTGTTGCACTGCACAAAACACTTTTGTTTTAAGAGTGTTTTGTGCAGTTCAACCAAAATGTCACACCGACAACGTTGCTTGATTGCTTGATCTTAATGGAACTGCACAAGAGGAGATCTTAGTTCCTATCCGTTAAGGCGAATTTGGTTCAGATCTTCTTCTTGTGAGTTGTTTGAATTCCGCGTCATGAGAGGTCAGTACTAGCCTTCTTTCACATGATTCTACAGTGTGCTTTCATATGTTGTGCTACTTGTACGATAATGTTGCTTATTTTAGTGAACTGCACAAATGGAGACAAGACTTCCAATGTGTATGTGCACCGTAATATCCCATTGAGGCAAGATAAGGATATTTCACAACTGCTGGCCTGTATTTTGCCACTTTCATCAGAAAATTAAGTTTAGTACTATACTTGTGCTCCCTAATTGACATGCCAAATCTTACATTGAAGGCGAAGCTTGTCTGTTATTGAACCAAGTGATGAAGGGGAAGAACAAGCGGAAGAAAAACAAAAATCAACTCCCGGTGCTGTAATGAAGCACTGGAACTGTGATGACACAAGTAATGATATAGTTTTGCATCTTAATTTATTGCTCTGGCTGGAACGAGCAATTGTTTTGCCACTGATTTGATGCCACTCTTAATGTAATATGTAATTATCGCTACTTGTGCAAACAGGGATCTTCTTTGAAGATACCATATATTTTAGTGGAACTGCACAAGAAGATGTTGGAAACATTAAATTAATCGAGGATTATATAGTAAGCATGGCCACCACCGTAGATAGCAACAGATGGTTCCGGAGAAGTGCTTCATCTGTATGCTCTACACAATAAGCCTCCTGACAAATGTTGGTACTCGCCCACCGATTTCATCCATATGATTGAGCTTTGTCATCTCTATTGGTGTTGTGCTACTGTTTAGATACTGTCATCAAAAAGTGGTATTGTCCTTGAGAAGTGCTTCATCTGTGCTGTTTTAAATATTTCCTTTCCTTTTTTTCGAGCAAATAGGGATGCTAGCATTTAGTAGTCCTCTTGTCTTTGCACAACAGGGTCATCTTCCTCTGAAGAAGAATATGGAGTACGTGAAGTGACTAGTTCCGATTATGCCAGGATGAAGAAGCCCTGTCTATCTTCTCATCAGACGGAGCAGTTGAAGGATGGTTACATTACTCCCCACAAGACCAAACTAACTTCAGCTCAGAAGGACTGACAAATCTCCATTTTTTTGCTGTGATGCGCGAGTACAATGTTGTTCTAGGATTCTTTCTGGTGAGTTCCATTTTTCTAAAAGTGTGCTTTACATGGACCATGTATGTGCCTGTTGAAACTGTCAATTCATAGTACAATTTGCTTTATACTAATCACTTTTTTGTATTTGTGCAAATAGGGGTGCTCAGCTTGATTTCAATGGGAACTGCACAAAATGTTCATGAATACATCGAATCATTCATTTCCACCACAAGAAAGGAGGTGCCGATAAGTTCAAGGCGTTGCAACATATAAGGGCGATATCATACAAGCTACGCGCGAATTTGGTTGATTTTGGTGGAACTGCACAAAAAGAGCAGCTGGTTTATTTAGCACGAGGTGCCATGTCAATGTCCGAACTGATGGCAAACCATGCCCATTCCACAATCGTAGGCATTTGATATTTTGGAATGGGACAACCTTGTCAAATTTTGCTCATTGATTTTAGCAAGACATGCGTTTGATATTTTCGAATGGGACGCCCTTTGCTGTCAGCAGCGTCGATCAATTTTTTCTTTATTCTTTAGTTGTGAAGTAAATATTGCCTCTGACATGTGAGTAGCTGAGATGCATAATCATCGATTGTTTTGAATGTTCTCTATGAATTGCCATGCCTGTGTGTTTGATTGCAATGTACAGAAACGCTAAAAAGCTGCTCAAACTCTTTGTACTCCTTCTGTTCCTTTTTACTTCGCACATTGTGAAAGTGCATACTTTTTTGTATAACATTGGTCAAAGTAGAGATACTTTGACTGCAGACAAAACTTGTATGCAGACTAGAAAGGACCGGAGGGAGTACATGTGAAACTGCTGCAAACGAGGTGATCACCCTGGGAATAATGCTAGTACGTATTGTTTTGCATGTTCATCCAATGCCAGTGATACAGGAATTCGAACTAATCGAAATAAATTCATTCATACACGGTCAGATTTCATATAAACATGCCGGATTTCATTACATTTCATACATTCTTCAACTAAAAAGGGGTGCGCTGGAGGTACAATTAATTAACCGAAGCTGCCCACCTGTGTCCTGCTGAGCCGAACAGAAGCTTCAGTGATTTAACTGCAGGTGCAGTTGCGTAACTGACATGTGGCCTGTTGGGCCCACGTGTCAGTCAACCAACTGCACTAGCAGTTAAGTAGAAGCAGCGTTCTTCTCCAGCGCAGCTCTCCGACTCCACATCGAAGCCAAAAAGCTAACCGGTCGTCAATGGTCAACCCGCCTAGCTTGGCTTCAACCGGAGGGTAGCAGCGGTGGCCTTACTTGGACCCGAGCGGCGCCGACCTACCGTGTTCTACTCTTCCTCGTTTACTGTGTGGCGCGGCCTCATTGGCAGCGAGGCGGGGCCTCACCGGAGCCGGCGATGTCCTCTGTCTCGTTGCCGGCGGGCGGCGCCTCAGCGGAGCGGTGGAAATCCACCCCCACGTTGCCGGCAGGGTGGGGCCTCGACTGAGCCGGCGATGTCCTCTGCCTCGTTGTTGGCGGGGCGGGGCCTCGGCGGAGCCGGCGGTGTCCTCTGCCTCGTTGTTGGCGCCGCGGGGCCTCGGCGGAGCAGGGCCTCGTCGACGCCAGCGGAGCGGGGACTCGTCGGAGCCGGCATGGTCCTCTGCCTCGTCCTCCGTCTCGCCAAACAGCACCTCGCCCGCTTCATTGCCCTCTTTGCTAGCCTCTTTGTAGGTGGCCGCAACCTCCGCCACCCGCATGCGGTACCGCCAGCGCTCGAGGCGGCCCTTGCGGGCGGAGCAGTACGAGTCGAATAGCGCCTCCTGCTCCGCCCGCTCCGCGGTGATCTGCTCCTCCGCCTGCATGTGCTCCTGGAGGAGATGGTGGTTGTAGGCGGCGTCGGCCTGCGCCTCCCGGAACTGCTCCACATGCATCTGCCTCACTCTGTCCATATATTGGGCACGGGCCTCGCTGATGGTCATGGTGCAATACACCGGCGAGGATGGCGCCGAGGAGGGGGTTGGCGCCGGATCGTCGACTACCATGTTCTCCATTGGGACGTCGTCGTCCTCCGGCTGCCTGCCGGCCAGCCGGTCGGCAGCAATGGCTGCCATCTCCTTGTGGTCCGTCGTCTGCCCGTCCCGAAGAGCGCTGGAGCGCGAGGAAGCCATGGTGGGCAGTAGTGGTGTGGACAGGAGAAAGGGAACGGATGCGGATGACTGCGGCTATGGCCGGCGCAGCAGTTTATATAGCAATGGTGGGCGGGCGGAGGGACGGACGTGTGGCGCCAGAGTAGCCGCCTCGGCAACCGCGTATCAGTAATGTGGGCGGCAGATGGACGGACGGACGTCACTTGTGTCGTTTGAAGGCGGAGCAATCGCCTGCACCGGGAAGCGGGGCGGGCGGCGCTGACTGTTTCGCACGGAAAGCGCGCGCGGGCGAGGAGATGACTTTACTTGGAGAGGATGACAATGGCCTCACGTACGCAAGTGCCTCCTTATTATATATATAAATATAATTTATTTTGATTCCTCCTGGTTTCCTGACATCACGGTCCCACACCATTGTCAACCTATGTAGTAGTCAATAAACGAGAGAATTGCACAAGAAGCGGCCGACAGCTGGGATCAAGCAGCTCGAGCAGTATTTGTGTTTTTGAGGTGTGAGCACTGCAGAGTTTTTCGATGTTTAGCCCAGATATTAATTTTTCTCCTCTGAACAATAACGAAAACATCGCTGCGGGTATTAACCGGGCGGGCTGTGGCCCATCTAGCCCAGGCCAGATATCCAGCCCAGATATAAATTTTTGTTAAGCTGAAAATGGCTAGCCCAGCTATACTTTTTTTAGGAATACCCAGGCAAGGTCAAGTTGTTATTCTCCGCCCCGCTGGGCTGCAAATCTTTCCTAGGAGGGATGCATTAGGCTTAACAAGAAAATGGGCTTTAAGAAATAATAAATGGGATGTAATTATAAAAACTGGGCAGTAACTATAAAAAATGCACCAAACACGTGATTACTTTATAAAATATTATTTTTGGTTATTGATAATTTTTATTTCATTAATTGTTGTGAGCGCAATGTTTCGTTGGATTTTTACGTAATATAAATTTATATTGAAATTGTATTTAATCTGACTAGAAATTTTGGGATAAAAATATTTCGGATCCCATCAAAATGTGGGAAATTTTATTGAATTTTGTTTTGAACGGTTGGTTGAAATGGGTTGTACTTTTAACAAACTGTAAATGGGCTGTAGTAAATTCCATTAGAATTCAAAAATGGGCTACACATTCTTACAAATCTCAAATGGGCTATAAGTTCTTTGCCACACACTTCTGGCCTTACTAAGTTGACGCGTCCCCTAAAAAAACAGAGTTGACGCGTATGCAAGGCTTTGTCAACTTATAGTCAATACACGGTTCTAGCAGCAGTGGCCGTTGGATGTCCATCCGACGGATGCCGTGCTTCTTCTTCAATCTCGGATATTCTAGCTTCACCCGCCCAAAAAATGATTCCTCCCCCTGACATCTGGGGCGCACCGTTTCGGAAGCTAACCTGTGGGCCTACTAAGTTGACGCACCAAGGGCTTTGTCAACTTAGTCAATATAAACGATTCTAGCTGCAGTGACCGTACGATGTCCATCCAACGGTCGTCGTGCTTCTTCAACCTCTGGTCTTCTTGCTCCAGCCACCCAAAGCAGCGCCGGTCATGCCGCCTGCTCCTGCCTCCCGTGGCCGGCTGTGCTGCCGTGGAGGCCTCACCGCCCCCTACTACTCCCACCGCTGGCCAGGCCATCCCTCCACTCACCCACACCACCTGTTATTCTACGGCGACGACAGCGCAGCCGAACCAGTTCACCCTCGTACTCCTCTCCGCGTGTGCATCCACTGCCGCATCTTCCCCGGCTCCGCGTCGTCCCCTTCCTAGGCCTCGCCGTCGTCCATCGCCCTGGTGCTCTCGGCGCAGCGTGGTCAACGTGGTCAAGGAACGACTTCCATCGGACGTGGAGTGTACGTGGAGAGGCTGACAGCTGGGTCCACGGCAGCCGCAAGGAAGTGCCTCCTTATTACGCGGAAAATAATTATTCCTCCACCTGACAGCGGGGACCCACCTGACGGGCCACCAGTATTTTGCGAAAAAATCGTTTCCCCCTGACTGCTGGGACCCACTGGACGGGCCATCGTATTTCGCGAAAAAAACGTTCCCCCCGCTGTCAGCTCGGACCCACCGGAAGTGCCTCCTTATTACGCACAAAAAAATGAATACTCCCCCAGCTAGCTGGGACCCACCTTGGTGGGAGGCTGACTTGTGGGCCTACTAAGTTGACAGGGACGAAGGGCTTTGTCAACTTAGTCAATATGAACGATTCTAGATCCAGTGACCGTACGATGTCCATCCAACGGCCGTAGTGCTTCTTCAACCTCTGGTCTTCTTGCTCCAGCCGCCCAAAGCAGCGCTGGTCGTGCCGCATGCTCCTGCCTCCCGTGGCCGGCTGTGCTGCCGCAGAAGCCTCACCGCCCCTACTATTCCCACCGCTGGCCAGCCCCTGCGGCGACGGCAGCGTCACACCGCAGCCGAACCAGTGAACCCTCATACTCCTCTCCGCGCGGGCTTCCACTGCCGTGTCTTCCCCGGCTCCGCGTCGTCCCCTTCCTAGGCATCGTCGTCGTCCACCGCCGTGGTGCTCTCCGCGCGGCGTGGTCAACGTGGTCAAGGAACAACTTCCATCTGAAGAGTACTGTACGTGGAGAGGCTGACAGCTGGGTCCACGGCCACAGCCTAATTTTTTTGTGATTTGCCAAGTAAGTCGCTTTGTCAGGCCTGTTGGGCTGCAAATCTTTCAAGACGAGGAGAGCTTTCATTCGGCTGGCCGAGAAAATGGCCCATCAGTAATGAGAAATGGGCTATACATTTTTAAAACACATCAAACCGGCAATTAGTTTCAAATATCTTTTTTTTTTCATTTCAAGATTTTAAATTACATTAATTTTTATGCGTGGAGAATTTGTTGGATTTTATATTGATATACATTTATTTTCAAAATCAGTTTGAATGTGAGTCGAAATTTCAGGATTAAAAACAGTTCGGACCGCACCGAAATATGCAAAATTTCGTATAATTTTTTAACCGTGGCCACAATATGGGCTGTAATGCTAACATAAAGAATATGGGCTCCAAAAAAACCTCAAGAATTAACAAATGGGCTGTAAATTATTAAAAATAATGGCAGATGGGTTGTATGCTGTTTTCCACAGATTTGAGGCTTTCCTAAAAAAAAGGTTGACGCACAAGCACTGACTGTTGGATCTCCATCCAACGGCCGTCATGCTTCTTCAATCTCTACTCTTCCTGCTCCAGCCGCTCAAACAAGCGCCGGCGGGACTGCCTGCTCCCTCCTCCCCAGGGCCGGCTGTGCTGCCGCGCAGGCCTCACCGCCCCACCATACTCCCATCACTGGCCTAGCCATCCCTCTACTCACCCACACCTGCTGTTATTCTCCAGCGATGGCAGACGAAGCAGTAAACCCTCGTACAGTCGTACTCCCCTCCGCGTGGGAAACAACTGCCGAGTCTTCCCTGCCTCCGTGTCGTCCCCTTCCTAGGCCTTGCCGTCGTCCACCGCCGTGGTGCTCTCGGTGGCGTGGTCAATGTGGTCAACGACCGACTTCCATCGGAAGAGTACTGTGCGTGGAGACGCTGACAGCTGGGTCCACGGCCGCAGCAAGGAAGTGCCTCCTTATTACACGCAAAATAATTATTCCTCCACCTGACAGCGGGGACGCACCGGACGGGCCACCGTATTTCGCGAAAAAAACGTTTCCCCCCTGACTGCTAGGACCCACCAACTACACCTTCACACGCAAGGAAGTGCGTCCAGGCAAAAAAAACAAAATGATTCGCCCCCCGGACTTCTGGGATCCACCAGCTACATCTTCGCATGCAAGGAAGTGCCTGACAGTCGGGACCCACCTGGTCGAAGCGTACGTAGCGTTGACATTCTGGTCGCTAACGTGGACGTACATATATACTGGTGGATGTAGAGGCGCGCACGTGTCGTAGTAGAGGCGCGTACGTGTCGTAGTAGAGGCGCGCACGTAGCATGTACACGTACGTACAACGGCCAGGGTGCAAGAAAGAAAATATGACCACGTATGTGTACATATGGGCGGGCTCTCGAACGCCTACTCGCGCATACGTACGGCCAGGGCTCGTGTACATGGCTGGGTCGGAACGGAGAAACAGCGCCGTCGTCGTGTTCATGGGGAGGCAATGGAATGTGTCGTGTTCATGGGGAGGCAACGGAATGCGTCGTGTTCATCGGGAGGCAACGGAACTTGTGGGAGCCAACCGGCTGGGTCGGAATAGAATGCGTGGTCGTGTTCATCGGGAGGGCTTGGACGGAACAGGCGATGGAAACGAGGCCTGGCGTACCGCACAACGGAGGAAACGGACCTCCTACGTTCGGAACAGGGTCCTGTTGATCGGGAGGGGTCTGGCGTACCGCAAAACGGAGGAAACGGACCTCCTACAGTCGAAACGGGGGTCCTGTTGATCGGGAAGGGTGTGGTGTACCGCAAAACGGATGAAACGGACCTCCTACGGTCGAAACGGGGGTCCTGTTGATCGGGAGGGGTGTGGCGTACCGCAAAACGGACAAAACGGACCTCCTACGGTCAAAA